>NW_006920885.1:589611-628641 GCF_000417875.1 Pseudozyma flocculosa PF-1
CCTCGGACACCATCACGTCGGCCCCGATCCCGCTGTGCACCCACGGCGGCAGCGGCGGCGGGATGCCCGCGGCGTGCGACGCGAAATACGGCTGAGACGCCCCCGCCAGCGGGGCCGCGCCCTGGTACCGCCCAGCCCGGCCGGTGGACACCTTGGCGCCAACGAGGCAGTGCTCCTTTGTGTGGTTGAGATGGTGGCCCGTCCGGCCGGTGCGGATCAGCCGCTGCGTCTGGCCCACCTTGATCCATATCAGCTCGTCGATGCGCGTGTAGCCCCAGTGGCCCAGCAGCTCCCGACCCAGCTCCATGGCCCGCCCCGTCGTCCATAGGAACAGCAGCCCTTCGTCCTGCAGCTCCGGCACGGGCATCGCGCGCAGGTCGTCGTCCGACATGGTGCCGTACGGCAGCGACATGTGGATGTCCCAGGGCGGATCGGCGACAATGATGTCAAACTTGCCCAGGATCGAGTAGTCAAAGTTCTTGAGGTCGCAGTCGATCCATTGTGCCGGAAGCTGCTGCTGCTGCTGCTCGCTGGGCGGTCTGATGCGGCCATCGTCGCGAAAGTCACCGTCTTGGGGGTCGTGGTTGCGGATCCAGCACTGCAGCCCCTTTTCGGCAAGCATGCGCGACGGGTGGATCAGCGATGCATCCCTTGCCTCGGCCGAGTCGGGCTCGTACGGGTGCTCTGGCGATGTCTGCCAGGCAAAAGCCTCATGTGGCGGAGAGGCGTCCAGTTCAAAGTGAAGGTACTGCAGGCGGGGGTCGAGCGGCAGGTCGAAAGGTTCAGCACGCGGCGCGGTCAGATCCAGAGCGCCGGAGGGGAGCCGCACCTTGCATGTGGATGTCCGGTGACATGTGTTGAGGTAGCTGCAGTGGCCGTAGGAAGGGTCAGTCTGCGGGTAGAAGACTGGTCTGAAGTGGAGCTGTTTGAGCAGAGGGGTGATTGATCGGCACCCGGATCGTCAATAGTCGTCTCTCTATACGGCCCCCGGGCGCATGCGCTGGGCGGCATGCTCACCTTTTGACAGGGAGGTGGAGCCGAAGTGGATGTCGAGGCGGTCGAGAGCTTGGCCTGATGACACTCTTGTCGGGTGAGGTGGTCGCAGTACTGCTGGAATCGGTTGTCGGTGCTCTTCATCTGCAGCGGAACACCAAGCCGACCGATATGGCGGGGTGAATGGGGGGTTCGAGTGCGCTGCGGCTGTCGGCATCGGTTGCGGTCCGGGCAGGTAGCTAGGGTGGTACTCACGAGCTTGGTGTAGATGCGCTGCTTGGCCGTGGGCCGTGCGAGAAAGGATTCGGTGATGCGGCCGAGGGCCTGCCGGCTACCGATTGAGGTGAGTTGGTCCATGGAGGCTGCGTGGTCCTGCGGCACGACGACGGGACGATGATGGCGGGGAGAGGCCGTACCGAGAGGGCGGTCGGTACGGGATGGTGGTGCCGAGCAAAGGAACCAGAGGGCCACGAGGGGCGAGAGCGGGTTCGGGCGGTCAATGCGCCGCCAAGCTTGCCGACCTCGTTTTTGGCCGACGCGCGCCCGTCGTGCTTTGCCTGCCTGCCTAGCCCTGGCAGTCGACGCTGGCACCAAGCACCTCTGCCCTCGTCTCTCGACACCACCAAGATGAACCACGACGACTCACGGTCATTCTACCGAACCTCTTGTGTGCTAGAATGTAACTAAAGTACAGTCGACCTTTGACCGCCATGTTTAGCTCTCAGCAGATCATGCCCAACTTGACCAACCATGGCCGCGGCTGCTGCCTGTCCCCCTAAGACCTGTCTGGCCCTGACAACTGCCGCGGATACGAATCGCGAGAGAGGCAGGCATGCATCGCCATTGCCGGCCACCTCTTTGTTGACCCCATACGTCGGCCTCTGCCTGCCCATCATCTGCTCCGCCATGAGCCGGTGGCAGCGCTACGTACTTAGCTTGCTGCTTGCTTGGGCCTCAGATCCGCGGTGCCCCGCAAGACCCTCACTTCGCTTCGCCTCGGGTTGCCGCTTGGCGTGGGGGAGACGATGATCCGTTGCCGAGGTCCTCGCCTTGCAAGCAAGCAAGACAGGCAGGCCGGCAGCTCCGTGCGTGCCTTTTGCGGCAATCTCGAAACATACAGGGGAGGTGTCATCACGGAAGTCGCCACGCCAGCCCTCGCCTTAGCTTGCTTGGCTTCCCCTCCTGGCCCCAGCCATACGTATCGTCAAAGGGCCGTGGCTGCCGGTCAACCCACCCGCGTATGGACAAGTCCCTCAGCATGGCCCCAATGGCAATTTGCCACGCCCGCCGTATGTCTTGCACCCACAGCATCACCACAGCCGAGCTCTGGTCGTGGTTAGGCGACGATGCCATCCATCTCCGTTCCCCTTCGTCGCCTGCTTGCGGACCCGCTGCGGCTTCCACTGTTGCGGATCAGAGCCGTCGCGCAACATGGCCTGGCCTGACCTGACCTGACCTGACCTCCAACCTCGCGCGGCTGGGACGCCCACCGTCCTCCGGGACATCACGGTTGACCCTCAAACAGCTGCTCGCCATGCCTATAAGAACAGAGCTTGCACAATGGCTCTTTCCCCGTCTCTGTCCCCTTCAGCCACCTTTGCCCCCCTCGAGCAGCAACCATGATGCTGCCACGCCTGCCCGGCATCTCGCTCCTCTCGCTGACCGCAGCGGTAGTTCTCAGCGCAACCCACGCCCGCACCAATGCCGCATCTGCCAAACTCACCGGCCGCCGTGCTCGCAACGACAGCTTCTCCTCGCCAAGGGCTGGCGTACGCTGGCGCCACTGGATCCAGGATGCCTGCCTCGAAGACGCCGCGCTCCAGCGCGACGTCGCTGCAATGGCAGACGTAGGCTCCGAAGGCTTCGAACTCCTCAGCTACCAATCTTACGGCCAGCGAGGCCCCACCCTCCTCGACCCTACTCGATGCTCCTTCGGCAGCGACCACTTCTCCGACGTCTTCGTCGACTACGTCGAGGCCGCACGCCAGCACGGCATGGTCATGGACTGGGCCATGGGCCCCAACCAGGCTGCCGGCGTCCCCGTACCACCGGATCAGGTCGATCGCCCCGGCTTCAACACCGAGCTCGTTCTGGGCATCTCTCAGCCCATTGCGGCCGGATCCAGCAACGCCGCCACGACGCTGCCGGAGCCGCAGATTGTGCCCGTCACGGGCTACGACGGTCTCGTCAACTTCACCGCGCCCATCACCAAGCGCAAGCTCGAGGGTGCCGTAGCAGTCCAGCTTGTGCCGGGCGCCAACCTGAGCGCGCCGGCCTTGCAGGTCGACTGGTCCACATTGGTCGACCTTTCAGGTGCTGCGCAGGACGGCAAGCCGTTCAACTACACTGCCCCCGCCGGCCAAGACAGCGTCATCGTCTCCTTCTACTCTCGCCGTAACGGCTACCCGGAGGCGGTGCCCGGCTTCGACGGAGCGATCCCTGGACAACCGGGCTCCTACGGCTCGTACATTCAAGACCACTTCTCTCTCGCCGGCGCCCAGATCGCCATCGAGGCCAACGAGGACGTCATCCTCAAGAAGGCCGCCAAGGCTCTGGCCAAAGACGGCGTCGGAAAGTCGATCTGGACCGACTCCAACGAGTTCCGCGCACAGCTCTACTGGACCGATCAGGTCCGGGCCGAGTTCGAGAAGGACCACGGCTACCCGATTGCCTACGCTCTTCCCGCGCTCTTCGGCGGCGCCCGTCCCTTCGGCGGGGCCAACACCCCCAAAAAGGTGCTCGACTATGGAGCCACGATCGACTCGGAGCGTTTCCGCAACGATTTCAAGGAGACCCTGACCCGGCTGTACGTAGAGTATGGGCGCCACCTTGCGCAGTGGGCTCGCAAGAGGGGCATGGCCTATTCCGACCAGCCGGCCTACAATTTCCAGCTCGACATCTCCCTCAGCTCGACAGTGGCCGACGTACCCGAGTGCGAGAGCCTCGGCCAACCATCCATCGACCTGATCCGGCAGTTTACCGGAGGCGTCAACCTGGCCCACCGCGACATCCTCTCGTCGGAGATGGGCGCCGGACGATTTGAGGCGTACGAGTTCCGCATGATCCAGCTGTTCCAGGACAGCCGCCTCGCCTTTGCTGGTGGCGTCAACCAGATCATCATCCACGGCCTGCCTTCGAGCACCAACTACGTCCAGACCTCGTGGCCTGGCCTCACGCCGTTTGTCTACGAGTTCTCCGAGATGCACGGCCCGCGGCAGCCGGGCTGGAAGCACTACGGCCAGTACATGGAGATCCTGGCTCGCGAAATGTGGCTGCTCCGCCGTGGCACGCGCAAGCTCGACGTCGTCGTCCTCCGGTACGGGTGGGACCTGCGAGCCGTGCCAGACAAGACTCAAAAGCACGTCGTCTTCGCCACGCCGGCCCTCGAGGAGGCTGGCTACTCATACGACTACGTGAGCGCTCTGGCGCTGCAGGCGACCGCGCCCAAGGTCAAGGACGGAAGGCTGGATCCAGATGGCCCGGCATACAAGGCCCTCGTGCTCAATCGGGCCAGCAACATCACCGTGGCCGGCATCCGCACGGTGCTCGACTACGCACAGGCCGGCCTGCCGGTCGTCGTGCTTGGCGACGCTCCCAGCGACGTGCCCGGTTTCGATGCCAACGGAACTCGCAAAGGCGAGGTGCAAAAGGCGGTGCAGACGCTGCTCGGGCTGAAGAATGTTAAGAGCGTCGCCCAGGAGTCCGAAGTGGCGTCTGCGCTCGCAGAGCTCGACGTCACCCCCTCGGCTGCTTCCAACTCTACCGACGCCGTCGTCTCGGACGCCAGCACGATCAAGAACCCGAACGATCCTCTGGTCGTCTTGAGGAGGCACGACCGCGGCCAGGGCTCAGCCAAGTCGTCGGAACTCTACTACGTGTTCAACTCGGGTGCGCCCCGCCGTTTTAACGTCACATTCGAGGTGCCCTCGGCGAGCAAAGCTCACGGCTTCCTTCTCGACCAGCGTACGGGCACGACCCGGTCCTTGGCGCAGATGGTCCGCGGTCAAGGTGGCGACTCGGTGACGATCAACGGCCTGGAGCTGGCCTCGAACCAGACGGCGATGTTCGCCTTCACCACCGCATCGGTGTTCCAGGATGCTCGTGCTCCCCAGAGGTTGCTCGAGTCCATCGACGGCGACGTTCGGGTGCAGGTGGCGCCTCGGGGTGACAGGATCGAGGCGCAGCTCTTCGGCGAGGGTCAGAGGAGCTACAAGCTCGGCGGCGGCAGTGATAATACGGGAGGGACTCTCGACTTCTCGCTGCACGGCGCCGAAGCGGTCGAGGTCAAGCAATGGGAACTTTCCATTGACGCGTGGGCACCCAGCAGCAACCTGAGCAGTGTCGAGACGGACATCACGCCGCATCCCAACGTCCCACTGCCCAACGGGCTGGTGCCGTGGGACCAGCTCGACGGCCACTACAATACCTCGGGCGTCGGCACGTACACTTCGACCTTTGACTGGGGCTTCGCCGGCAACGACGACACGGTGGGCGCTGAGCTGCGCCAGCCCTTGGTCTACCACACGCAAAAGACGTGGATCAACGACGTGCTCCTCCCGACCTTTGATCCGACGTCGCCGAAGCAGGACGTCTCGAGGTACCTCAAGAAGGGCAGCAACACGATCCGGATTGAAGTGGCGACGCCGCTGCTCAATGCCCTCAACGCGCTCGACGACAACCTCGTCATGAGCGTGGGATACACGCGGGCGCGTAAGCTGGCAGAAGGCAGGGTCAAGCGAGGCCACCAGAGCTACGGCCTTGTCGGGCCAGTCGAGGTGGTGCCATTTGCCAAGGCTTCGATCGCACTGTAGTCGGACGTAGCAGCTTGCCAGACAGAGAAGACTTACGACTGCCCGTTGTGACCGACGAGCCACTAACTCACTCGCCTGCCCGACCCATGAGTATACGTGCGAGTTTCGAGAATGTCCTTGTGATCCCTTCCTTGCCTCGTTCAGCGTTTGATGACGCGTGGTAGGAAGCACGCAACGAGAGGCGGTTGGTGGTGTGGGTGGTAGGAGGGTGGCGGCTGACCAGGCGTGCTGGCGCGGTCCCTCGGGACGCGGGCCCCTCTCACGTCTTTGGCTTGCTCTGAACCGTGCGGCCGGTCAGCGCAGCCCGGTTGGCCGGTGTAGCCGGGGCGGGTGAGCTTGCATCTCGCTCTGTGTAAAGCCTCGCCGCGCCTCGCCTCGTCGGCTGCCTTGCCAGGCCCCGCGTTTCACGCCAGCTGACACTTCCTCGGTGCCCGGATCGGGCCATTCGCCCCCGCCCTGGCTTCCTGACTCTTGCTTCCATCGTCCCCTGCCTTCCTTCCACTATCATTCACCATTCACGATATCCACCATCCACGACCGGCTGTCCGCCAATCATCCTCGACTCTCCGGACGAAAGCGTCTAGCCATCTCGTGCCTGCGATGCAGCAGAATCACGACTCCCTGACCGCCTCGGCGGCGGAGCTCAAGAGGCCCAGCTCATCCACCTCGTCCGTCAGCGACAGTCAAACCCTTTCGCGCACTCGCCAGGCAAGGCACCACTACGCCAGGGCCGCCCGCGCGTTCTTGCAGAAGGATCACCTTACCGCCCTGCTAGAGAGCCAGTATGCCGCCAACGTCCTCGTCGCATCGCCTAATCTCGGCCTAAGTCTCTCGACTGGCAACCTCGCAGATACCGAGGTCGAGCTGGCCCGTCTCAGCGAAAAGCTCGTCATCCTCCGATTCACCGTCCTGACTTCGATCCTCAGCGATGTCGAGCAGCGCAAGACAATCACGTCCAGGCTCTCGCAGCTTGCATCCGGCGATTCGGGCACTGGCACCCCGCTATCGGCCACTTCACCATCTCAGGCTGCCAAGCAGCTTTTCTCGCTGCTCTCCCGCGAACCTGCCAAGTTCATCTCGCACCTGTGGTTCGAGGCCCTGCGCATGTGCTCCCAGACCCACTCCGACGTCGATGTGCCCAGCCTCGAACCGTCGGCCGAGACGCTGCCGCTCGCCGTCGAGCTCCCCGCCTCGGTCGTCTCGGCGGCCATTCTAGCGTCGCTTCGGCTTGACGACATCGATACCCGCGGCTCTGTTGGCACGCAGTCGGCCAGGCTCATCTCGGAGTGGTACCTCGCCGCCTACTCATCCACCGTCGGTCCGCAGGGTCCGACGGAGAGGGCGTCGACCGCCTACGAAAAGGTCGTCGACCTCTACGCGGTCCACATTCTGGCCACCCGGCTCGACGAGTGGGAATATGCGCGCGAATTTGTCGGCTACTCTAGCCTCGAGCAGGACAAGAAGCTGGTGAGTCTCGCCGAGCCAAGCGGGGAAGATCCGCGCTTCTTTTTGCGTGC
Source organism: Pseudozyma flocculosa PF-1 (assembly GCF_000417875.1). Classification (NCBI taxonomy): domain Eukaryota; kingdom Fungi; phylum Basidiomycota; class Ustilaginomycetes; order Ustilaginales; family Ustilaginaceae; genus Pseudozyma; species Pseudozyma flocculosa. The sequence continues at coordinate 596,933 of NW_006920885.1, forward strand.
GATCTTTCTTCTGATGTGTGGGCGCCACTCTTCGTACCCTTGACCTGTCCTGTCTTTGCAGGCTCTGCTCGACCAGCTCGATGTCGCGCATGCCCATGTCCTCTCGAGGCCCGAACGGGAGTCTGAGTTCCAGGCAGCAGCGCAGAAGGCTTACGAGGACGAAAGGGCGAGAAGGGCGGCCGCGGAAAAGGAGGCGGCTAGTGCAAGCAAGGCGGCCCAGGACCTTGTCAAGGGCGTCGGCAGCTTCCTGCGCGGCGACGACGCGAGTGCGACCAAGAAGAGACCCGGCAGCAGTAGCCGACGCTCTGGCCACGGCGATGCGTCCTCTGGCTCCGAGTCGGGCTCGCGCGCCGGTTACTTTTCGTCTTCGCGCGGATCGAGCTCGTCTTCGTCGTCGACCAGCGCCAGCCCGGCCGGGTCGCCGTCAGTTTCCGCTCGATCGGTCGCGGATGATGGCACCGCGGGTCAGGGCGCAGCCGCGAAGCGCAGCGGCTCTGCGCCTCGACCTCGCAGCGGCGTCAGGAGCGCCTCGCACGGCAGCGGCGGCGGAACGGATGGCGAGGCCAGCGATGCCAACGCCTCGGGCCGGCCACGAAGCCATGGTGTCGGCAACAACGGTGCCGGCGACCGTCAGAACAAGGCAAAGGAGCCTGCGGTGGAGGAAAGCTCATACGCCTCGACGCGTGCCCACCTCTCGCGCTACATCGAGAATACGGGCGGTGGTGGGTCGAAGCCGCGCTCGGTCGAGTCAAGCCGCAGATCTGCACCGGCGGCGGCGGGCCTGCTGACGACACTCAAGAGCTTCTTCGACCTTCGCAACGCCCAGTCCCGTTCCTACCTCTTGACGGCCATCGTGATGCTGTTCGTCTTTTACCGCGCAGTGCGTCGGCCGCTGCTGAGCGGTGGAGGAGGAAGTGGCGGGAGATTGGGATCGTCCTCGGCAGCCGGATCGAATGCGGCGGCTGGTAAGGGACGAAGGCAAGAGAGCGCCGCCGCTCGCAATGCCCGCAACCGACTCGTCAATGGCGGTGGCAGTGGCTCGGCATCGACATATGGCCTTGGGCCGGTGATGCTGATCTGGAGGAAGTTGGCGGACACCGTCAGGATGTGAGTTCGAGAACCAGCAGCAACGTCTTTGGCCGGAGATGAGGGCGCCTGCTGACTCGTTCCTTGATGGGTTCCCGTCGCTGGCCAACATCACAGGGGCACGCAGGTGACTTACCTCTAGCTGATACCTATACGGGCAAAGGGGCAGCGAGCGAGAGGCTCGATGGTGGCGGAAGAGGCAATGGTGATACAGTACAAGGAGCTGCCACCAGTAGTACGGCATCTTGCTTGACCGGGCGACCTGCGGCGACCCCGAGGCTCGGGTCGGAATCGATGGAATACCCGTCCGAGGGCCGGCTTGGCATCCTGCGGCTCTTCTCGACTGCCAAGCTGAGGTCGGGACCAGACGTGTTTACATCTCACTCTTCCTCTATGGATCTGCTTTAGAAGATCGACGACGTGCGCACAAAGGGCGGAGATGTGCGACAGGGCGAAACCGAGCCCCTCCCCGTCGTGCGCGCGCTGAATCGGCGTCGATACGCGATCGGGCGGGCGACTCGAGCGAGGCGCGTTGGTCTCGGTATGCGGGCACTCGATGCGCCGAGCTGCAGGCGTTGCCGGGTCAAGTCCGCCCCCCCTTCGCACCTACCTGTTTGGTCCCAGCCTCTTGCGCTTGCTTGCGTCCTCCCCGCAACGTCCTTGACCTAGCCTCTTCTGCCTGTGCTCGCTGTGTCGGGCAGGACAAGGACGGGCTGAACTAGCCGTGCACCTACCTTTGACATTGCTTCATCCTCATTCTTGAAGCGCTATGTGTGTATGTGTTGCCTCGAACTGTTCGAGGCCATTGCTGGCCTGGCAGTCTCAGCCGGTGCAACCCGTCGGGAAAACGTGGTCAAAAATAGACCCCCCGACTGCTCCTGCCCGCCTCGTCGGGCGCCCCTTTCGTCTCGCCGCCGGCGTGCACGCTGCAGCCAGGCGAACCGGAGCGGTAGCAGACAGGCAGGCAGGCACGCGGAAGGCAGGGTTTCGTTGTGCATGCTTTGCTTCGCCAGGGATGCGGCCGACGGCAGCCAGCCCGGCCTACCTGTGGCTGTGAGGCGGGGGCTGCTTGTTGTCGGATTTTCGTGATGCCGAAACGGACCGTGTGCTCACCAGCCCGGCCGGCCGGCCGACTACGTGCTCTAGCTGAACTGCGCGGGGCGGAGTCAGAGGTCGAGGTGGGACGAGCGGACGGGCACATGAACGACGCGGACCGAACCATCATGTCGATCGCCTCTCAGCCTCAGGATCTTGACGCCTCCTCGGCGGGCAATGGGATCAGCATGTGAAGTGCAGACGGATACTTCGTCGTCAACGACTCTCTCTCTCTCTCTCTCTCTCTCTCTCTCTCTCTTTGAACTTCTTCTCCTCAGAGGAACAGGCCGGTAGAGAGAGCATCGTCTCGCTCTTTGTTCCTTCGTTGCCGCAGGTCAGCGTCGTTGTCGTTTGACAAAGCACGCCGCGTGCTGTAGGAACCCGGCCTCTACCTGTGTGTGCGCGAGAGACCACACACGTCGGTGCCCGAGGGCGCTGTGCAACGACGATCCGTGCTGCGCCGCATCGCATCGCATTTCAGCCACTGCACCGCACCGCAGCGCAGCGCACTCAGCAAAGAGCACGAGATAGAGAGAGAGGCGTGGCTGGCATGCCTGCTGGCCGTTGTGGTTTCCTGCCCGCGTCTGCTCGCTCGTCTTTTCCTTTTTTGTCGCGGGGCGCCGCCGCCGCCGCCACCGCCAGCCAGGGCAGGGCCAGGCCACTGCAACCGGTCCGCGCCTGCCTCGTTTATTTGGCCGGGGCAGCTGCGCGGCTCGCAGGTTCAGGTGCACTCGACCCATTGTACAAGTAGACTGTAGTATGGTAGGTCATGCTCGCCATCAATAAGAATCCGCTGGACAAAGCTTGCCAGGGCACCGGCATGAGGAAAGCCGCGATGCCTTTGTATCATCATCTGTTCTGGTCAACTGCTCGTCTGTGGCCGATCGAGAGGCCTGGCGGTACGGCGCGGGCGGGCGGCGGCGGCGGGTGTTTTTCTTTTTTCGAGCCTCGATTCCTGCGAGCGCGCCAGACGGCCAGGGCCCCACGGCCGGCTGGGGGCTGGCGAGCCTGGCCAGGCGGTGGGCGAGCCCGGGTCGCAATTCAGCTGCACGTACGCGCCTGCGCGGGCGCTGTTCGTAGGTAGTGTAGGCGCACCTGCCTCCCTGCTGGTGCTGCTGCCAGCTTTGTCCAGCCAGGCCAGCGCGTGCGAGGTTGCCCGCCTGCCGTCTGCTGCCAGCCGCCTGCCGCTGGCCTGCGTGCTGTTGGCTCGCAGCGCCAGCGACACCGCCCGTGCCGCCCCGCTCGCTCGTTTCCGAGCTGGGTCGATGGGCTCGCCATCGCCCCTCTCTCCTCACCACCGCCATCAACACCGTCCCCACCCCTTTCTCTCTTTCGATATCTCCCATCGTCGCCTTCGCCACCGCCATCAAGCCAGGCGCTTCCGCCGCTCTCGCCATTTCCATCCACGCATCCCCCCCTCTCCTCTCCTCCGCCTCGAACCTCCCCTCTTTGCTTTCTTCCATCGCGCCTCCTCACGTTGTTCCCTCCCGTTCTCGGCCCGCTTCCGCCTTTGCCATCCACAGAACGCTGCGCCCACGGACTCGGCTTGATCCTTCCGACCGTTCAGCCTAGGACCCCTGCTGCTCTCTCACCACGCTCCTTGTACTTCGCCTTCGACCAGCAGCCCCTTGTCACCCTCGCCCGCAGCCTTCGACTGGGTCGACTTCTGCGGCGTTTCGACCGTCCAACACAGTCGCAGCGTCGCAACCCCTGTCAACTCTCAGCTCCATCCCACCCTCCGCTTTGCTGCGATACCTCCCCCCGCGAGCCCCAAGGAGTCGCCTCTGGCTCGATCACATTCCTTTATATATCCTTCTTTCGCAACGACGGCAGCCGTCCTTCCCACTCGCCGGACCCTTCGCCTCGACCAAAATAGTATTCCAGTGCAACCAGGTGACGGCAGACTCTTGCCAGTACCGCTTCGACAAGGTCGGCCGCATCGCCCTCCGGCCGTCTGCATCCTTTGCTGGCCGTGTCGAAGGTCTCCAGGCCAACAGCCCAATCCATCGCACCAAACCCTGGCGCCAGGTCTACCAGGGACCCGATTGACGAGCTCAAGAGCTTAGCCTCGCTGTGCTCGCAGCTTACGCTCGAATTCTCGCGGACCTGGTAGCTCTGTGCAATTCGAGAGCTCGCCTCAAGACCAGTCTACCCCACTGGCCAACCGCAAGCTTGCCAGCCCTTGTAGGCCAGAGCAAGCCTGTTTAAAGACCACAACGCTACCGCTCATCACAGAGACGTTCGACCGATCGCCATGATGCTTGAAGCAGGCCTACCACGGCGCTTTGTCAAGCATGTCATCCGTCAGGCTCCTCCGCCGTCCGTCCAAGAACCTCTTGAGCCGGTGATCACCGAGACGCGCAGCTTCGTCAAGCGGGCGGACCTCTTTAACACGGCAAATCGTTCCGGTATCCAGCCGATCGATGTCATCATCGTCCTGGGCGGTCTGATCGCCATCTTCATATTGCTCGTGTTGATATCGGGCATCTGCAAGGTTGTCAACCGACCGCGATCTGAGGCACGGCATCGCGCTAATCCGCAGGCCATGTTCAAGCCCTCGGCTGCCGGATACGGCGCTCGCGGCATCGGTGATACCGTCCCGCTGGATGCTCCCGCCACGAACCTGTTAGGAGCGGCGTCTCCGATGGGTATGGGTGGCAACAGTCATTACGGCGATTCTTCGGCGGACCTTTCGCTCGATACGCCGCCCAGAAGCATCAAGACCCATACGCGAGGCAAGAGCAGCGGCGTCAACTTCCCCGGCCCTCCTGCCGCTTTCCGCAGAGGCGCACAGCCGCAGCACCCTCACCTCGAGAATCAGACTTCGCTGGATGCGCCGATTGCGGGCCCAAGTTTCTCATCGGCCGCTCCCGATGGCTCTGGCTTCCGCCCGGGGCAGCGATTCGACTACGGTCAGCTCAGCGACGGCCTGCCGCGGGGGCCTTCGGGGAATCCGAACGGTTATGCTCCACGGCAGCCCAGCCTGCGTCAGGGCAAGGCGGCCAACTCGGGCCCACCGCCAGCCCTCAGCCGGTCGAGGTCTGGACGCTACGCCCAAGGATCCGACCCGACACGACGCAGCCGGATTGACAGCGTCGGACCTGGCACGTACCGGAAGTCGATGTTCTTGCATGAGGATCCTTCCGGCGACTTGCATCGGGTACCGACCAATGGCGAGGGTCCGTCCTCGGCAGGCGGCGGGCTGCGCCGGGTGGAGAGCATCGGCAAGGGCGATGCGCGACGCCGTAGCAACTTCATGGGCGGCGGCGTCCGCGGTCAGTCCATCTACGGCAACAGCGGCGCAGCTCTGGCCCCGCTCGACATCCGATCAGCTCGCGAGGACGGCTGGGGTTCCGGTCAGCGATCTCCCGGCTTATCGACGCCCGGAGCAGTCACTCCGTCAGATATGGGTCCGCTTGGTCCCCGAGGATATGGCGGCGGTGCTGGCCACGAATACCTGGATGCGAGCGCCAACGGCTCGTACCCCGCCCCTTCGTCGTACAGCTCAATGCAGGCTGGGTACTCGGGCATCGGAGGGTCTGCCCTGAGCAGCAACTTCCCTGGAGGCCAATTCCAGGCGATCGAGGGCGTCGGCAGTGGCGGCGGAGGCAGACGCATCATCTGAGGTCAACCTCGCAGGGCATCGCCTCGCCTCGCCAGGCAGGCCTCACACGCCTGGGGAACGGCTTTTGCGTCCTCTTACACCGGCTCCTCGTCTTTCTGGAAGTGCGACAGCTCCACCATGGACGACACCATTGCTCGATCCTCGGCCTTCTCCCGGCCTGCTATACCCACATCGCCACTTGAGCAATGTCGCGTGGACGTGCAAGCTCGTTCCCCAGCGCAATTAGTAACGGTTGCTGGTCCTCCGTTGTTTTATCAAATCGCCGCAGCGTCGAGCGCCGGCACCCTAGAGCACAGCGGTCAGGATCCACGCAGCTCTGCCCGTCCCTGCCCTCTGCATCACGTCGGGCCGTCCTCGGTTCGCCTCTCACACCTCGCCGCGCTCCTCCAGCATCCCACCGCACCAGGTCCTCCATTCGCACACGCAGGCCACACCACACTCCAATGCATACGCACGCTCGCACCTCGTCGGTAGCACACACTCGTTTGCCCACGGCTGACCGGCCTGCGCAGTAATGTCTGCCCGCGCCCTCGCCAACACCCCACTCAGCGCGGCCTCTTTGTATTTGTCTTCACCGTCCCGTCCCTCTACCGTCCCCTCGTCGCCCCTGTCGTTGTGTCCGTACTGCGTTGCATTGTCCAAAACCCTTGCCTTGACAGTCAGCAGATGTGGGTTTATGCCCTCCTCGTCCGACGATCCGGCCAGATCCCGTCAGGATACCACTTAGCATCACAAGAGACCAGTGTGTATGGCGAAGCGTGCCCGACTGCCGCTGGCCTCAAAGACCAGAAAGTAGGGCTAGTAGATGGTCCTACCAAGGTGGCCTTGAAGGTGCTTTGGCGGAATTCTATGCCGACCTTGACGGGGCCGCCGCCGAGATGCCGCTAAGGCCAGCTCGGACGGCCTCTTGGCGGATGTGACCCCCAAGGTAGGCATAGAAACCCGCCAAGATGGCCTCCAACGTCGTCGGCACTTCCGATAGCCTTCCTGCCCTCTCCGCAACTTCGGCAGCACACCAGAGGAGCACCCTCGGCTGAACTTGGGGCAGTGCGTGTCTCTGACGACCGTCCAGGCTCAGCGGCAGGGGATCTAAACCCACCTCGCCCATCCTACTCCTTTCCCTCCCCCCATCATCTCCCATCTCCTCACCTTGGCCCCTCCGGTCATCGGCTCATCGTCCTTTGTGGTACGTATCGCTTCCCACGCTGACTTCATCTTCCCGCACAAAGCCGCAACCTGCTGATGCTGCCGACCTTTCCATGCTCACCCTTTCTCCTCGCTGCGTCCCTTTTCTCTCAGCCAGAAATTAATTTGCGTACTTGCTTGGCTGTCGTGTAGATGCCGTATGTATATAGGTTGGTGATCTGCTGCGAGGAAAATGCAGCTTTGTGCCGCGCTTGATGGGAAGCGGCAGCATGGCCCGAACGTATCCGAGGTTGCATTGGCGTACCTCTCCCGCCAAGCTCTACCTGGCTGGCTCCGCCAAGGTGCCGCCAAAGGATCCATAGCGTGCGTCATGGCCGTCCAGGTATCTGCCAAGCTAGCCGTGGCCGATGGAGCCAAGCAAGAGCCGTATTCTTCATGCTTTGAGTGCATGGTGCACCCGATCTCCCCTCGCTGCGCTCACAGAGCCGCCCGCTACCAAAAGACGTACGAAGATGAGATTAGTTGCCTGACGTGCGGAGGGGAGAAACAGCATGGGCTAGGACAATGTTTGACGGACAACAGCTCCAGGCCGACATCCTTTGGCCCGAGCTATCTCTCGATGGTCTCAACGCTGGCCGGCCGGGCGGGATGCGGACGCTCGAGGGAGCCTGACTCTTTCGACCTGCACTACGCATCCCCATCTTCGTCTGAATCGACCACAATCCTGCGCCGCTTGACGAGAGACTGCAAAGACTCCCTCGCGTTCTGGTCCTGTGCCTCGTCGTCGTCGTCGCCGCCGTCGTGAGCGTTGAGAAGGTTGAAGACGCGCGAAGAGGGCCGCAGCGTCTGATCCTGCTCGTTGGGCAGCGGCGTCGCATCGTCCTCGTCGTCGCTGCCGAGAAAGAGGCCGCGTTTTGATCCTGACTTGGAGCGCGCCACGACCGGAGAGCGCGATACCGCAGCAACGTCGTGGTCCTCGTCGTCACCGTTGATACCGTCGAGGTCTGACATCGGGTCGTCGTTGACTTCGTCCTGCCGTGCCGTGGGGCCGCGGTTGGGTGCCTCGGGTCCCACCGCCATCTCCTCGGCCTCGTCATGCTCGTCGAGATCGAGGAACAGCGCTCGCTTCCTTTGCTGCCGAAGCGCATCTAGGCTCTGCCTCTTGTCCTTCCTCCTCCTTTGCGCCGTGTCCATCATCTCTTCGGTGTCCTGCTCCTGCTCGCCGTCCTGGTGTCGATCCATGTTCTCACCGGCGTCCGAAGCTTGCGCACCGGAACTCGTCGGTGGAGTATCCACCTTCCGGATATTCCCGCGTCTGGCCATCGACGAGAAGGATCCCGCCGAACCGACGTCCTGCTCCTCGTCCGAGTCTCCGTCGGCATCGTTCCCCTCGCTCCCGCCGTGCAAAGCCATTGCAAACTCCAGTTCTTCGTCGCTATCCTCGATGAAGTTATCGCCGTTCCACTTCTTCTGCGACGGCGCCGCAGGACGGCGTTTCTTGGCTTTCGTGGCCACCTTCTTCTTCCTCTTCTTGCCGCTGGTAGCCTCGCCGTCGGTAGACGAATCGTCATCGTCGTCGTCGTTGTCGTCGTCATCGGACGACGACTCGGAAAAGTTCGAGGTGATGTGGGTGCTTGTTCGTGGCTTGAGCTTACGTTGCACCAGCTTCGACAGCTCGATCCCGCCTCCCGGCCGGAATGGTGCGCGCAGGTACTCTTCGATCAACGAGATCCGCTCGTCAAGTTGAGCAGGCAGAAGGCGTGAAGGGATGATCCAGCGCCAGTGCAGCATCACTTCTGTCGATGCGGATTGGTCCGGAGATACCGACGGATCAAGGCCGAGGGCATAAACTTGGGTGCGCGTCAGCAAACGTGATCTAGATCGGCGGTGCCACATCGCACATGAGTGCACTTACCTTCTTTGCTTTCCATTCCGACGAGACGGCATAGGAGCTTGAGCTCTGGCAGGATCGAGGCGTCTAGTCGTACCTCTTCTTTGCCGCCGTACGCCAGCTCTGTTTATCGCGAGGAAGAGAAGCCAAGGGGGCATCAGTCGCTGAGCGTCGTTACGCCAGGTCCTTGACCTGCAATAGCCAGCCGACTTACCGAAGTCCTGCATCTTGTCCGCCGCTGTCTCGTTGCTGTCCAGACGAACGGAGGCGACGTGTTCTCTGTCTGCATCGCCGTTCTGTTCGACCTCGTTTGGCGTCGGCGCTCGATCGCGCGACTGCTCGTTGAGCATAATCTCTGCCCGCTGTGCGCTGGCCATTTCCAGGCCTGATTTTACCCAGAGCACCGCCTCCATCTTCTCCTTTTGCAGCAGCAGGCCGACGGCGATGCCGATTTGCTCCGAGAAACTGTGCCCATCGCGCACCTTGATCTCGGCTGGAACCCTCGGCTCCTTGGCAGGCTTAGGCATCCGCTTGCCCGTCTCGTAAAGCGTCTGCTCCTCGATGTCGAGCTTGCTGAACTTCCGCAGGATGTAGTCCATGAACTTGCGCAGATCCTTGACGGGTCCGGGCGCCCTTGGCTCCAGCGCAGCGAGCGTGGGACCAGTTAGGAGCGTGCGGAAGACGGCTCGGCAGTCGCCGACAAAGAACTGGCGGTAGTCGGCCGCCTTGACGGCGATCCGATGCATGACGGCCACCACCTTGCCCAGCTGTTCTTCGGGATCGGTGAACTCCTTCCAGCGCAAAAGGTACATGATGCACGCGCCTGCCAGCTGCCGCGTCGCCAGCTTCTTCTGGAAGTCATTGAAGCGGAATTCGCGCTCCGTTTGCGTGTCCTTTGCCCGTTCGCGGACCTGAGTCGCCTCGTCCTCTTGGCCGTCAAGTTCTCCTTCCTGCCTCGATTTGCGTACCTGTTTGCGGGCCCGGACGTACATGTGCTCGCGGTTGGACGAGTAGCGCTCGAGCATCTTGGGCATGATGTGAGCGAAGGTGAGGATCGCGTCGAGGCAGGCAAAGCTCTGCCGACTGTAGGCCCGCATGATTGTGTGGCATGCGTCGAGGGTCTCGTTGAGGTAGTAGAGGGTGGCCTGGAGGCCGTCGGCAACGTCACGCTCCGTCTCGCTACGGCTGCGAGACATCTTATCAACTAGCCGGAGCAGAACCGTCCAGAGCTGAACGGCCGAGACGAATTCGAGCCAGGCGCGACTCTCTTGTGCCTCGACCGAGCGCACCAGCACCATCTTGAACGACCACGGTTCCAGCCAGCCGGCAACATACGAGAACGGCCATTCTTCTGGCACGGATCCCGCATTGGCGTTCTGTGTGCCCTCGGCAGCAACGGCGGCTTCCACATTCACGGCACGCTGCTTGCCCTTCGCTTTACAGGACGCATCGGCGGACTGCCGTGCCTCGCTGGCCGACTTGCGGAGAAAGAAATATTCCAGGAAGAAGGCGCCAAGCTGCATCACCCGGATCCTTGCGAGATCGAGATCGCCCATCTTGTCCCTCTCGGAACGAATGTCCTGCAGGACCGAACGGGTGAGCGCTGCGATCGCGATGCGTAGGCATGAGGGCATCAGCGAGATCTTCTGGCTAAGCGCGACCGGCCAGGGCACCTTTACTCACTCTCGAAGCCAGTTTCCATAAATCGATCGGCCCAGCTTTGCAGCACGACTGCAGCCTGTGCGGTCCAGGCCGACTTCAGCTTGGGCGCTCCAACTTCTCTGGCCGCCTTGCGCCGCTTGACGCGCCTTTTTGCCTTTGCCAGATTCTCCTCCGTGAGCTGGGCAACCGACTTTTTAAGTGCGGACTGCGATCGAGCCACCCGTCGATTGCCGTCGGGGCCGACAAAGTTGATCGTAGTGCCGAAGCGTGAATGACGTGTAGCGCCGGAGGTCAGGATGGCGGCCCTCTTTTGGCTGGCCTCTGCGGCGAGGACGGAGGAGAGAGCCGAGGAGGTAGCTCGAGCTGCCGGGGGGCCGCCGCCAAAGCCGCTGTTGATGCTGCTGCCGTTGCTGTTGCGCTGATCCTCACGGCTCTTTGCGTCTGTGGTGGGAAGGCTGTCGGCGAGCGCCTTTGGGCTAGTGCCGACGAAGATCTGGTAGATGCATTCGCTCGTGACGGCGTTCCACTGGTTGAACTCGCGGGTGTCGGCGCTGCTGGCAAGCATGAGGAGCGTGTCGAGGACGTGGGCATCGTTCATGGCGCAGACGAGGGAGCTCTGGAGGTGTGCGTTGGCGAGGAGGTCTGTGCTGCTGAGGGTGGTGGCGATGGGGTCTCGGATGGTGAGGAGGTTGCGGAAGAAGTGGAGACACATGCCGATGACGCCGACGTCTCTCTCGCTGCGGTCGATTCTGGGCTTGGAGAGGGCGGGAAGGAGGATGTGGCGGAGAATTAGGGGGATGACGGAGCGCTGGGCTCCGGCGTCGGTCGATGTCTGGCGGAGGATCGAGGACTTGTACTGGACCTGGGCCTTTTCGAGCTCTGGCAGGCTGATGACGTGTTCCGCGTCGTCTTCCTTTGTGACTGCGTCGTGGATCTCGGCCATGGCGTCGATGGGCCAGGTCATTGCTGTGAGGAGGTCGGTGCAGGCGAGTGCGACCTTGTCGCTGTTTGCGCCCTTGCCTGCGGTATGGAGCAGGATGGGAATGAGGTCGTTGTGGAGGACGTTTACCTGGGCGAATACGCGTGCGATTGCCCTGGAAGGGTCGGTGTCGTCCTGGCGCCAGAGCCTTCGGAGGTCGCGCAGGCAGGCGAGGCAGTCGTCGCCGAGCTTGTAGACGGAGCGGAAGCGTCCGCGGCTGTCTTGTTCCTCTTCGTACCCGCCGAGGGCCGAGCAGATGCTGAGGATGGGCACCCTGAGCTGTTCGAGCCTTTGTGCATCGTCAAGAGCGTCAGCGTGTTGTGCGCCGTCGTCGTCGTAGTCACTGCCGTTGCGGATGTGACTGGTGTGCGTTGGCGTTGCTCCGCCGCCATGGGAATAGGAAGAGGAAGCATCGGAGTCGGACGCCTCGAGGTCGTACTGCTCGAGGAGCTCGAGGTCGTCGGAGTAGTCGTCTTCCGCGGCCATGGTGGGCTTTGGGAAGCGGGAGAGAGGGGAGGGGATATGTCTCTGGCCAGGAATGCGCCAGAGGGACGCGGCGGGTGCGGTCAAACCAGGGGGTTGCGGCTCGTGGTTGTGCAGGGGTGAGGTATCTATCGGTGCGGTATGCAGTGGAAAGGGGAAGGCAGTGCGTTGCTTGTGGCGGCGAGACGAAGGCGCGGCGTCTGAAGGTGATCGCGTCTGGATGGACGAGAAAGGGGCCAAGGAGATGGAGAAAGAGCGAGCTGTGGTGGCCCAGCGGAGGGAGGGGCCATGGCCGCTTGGCTTGGAACCAACACATATGCCTGGCCTGGCTCTGGCCGCTGCGCGTGCGCGTCTGCCTTTCAACTTTTCGCGACGCGCTCTCGACCCTGGCAGGAAGGCTGGCCAGGCCTGCGCCTTTGCCTGGCTGAGTTTGCCTGCCTACTAACCTCCCGTGTGCTAACTTACGGGCTGATTTTGCTCCACACAAGAGAGTCCTGTAGAAGTCGAGCAGAGTTGAGTAGTGATAGGCAGACGCCCTGGCCCCTGCGCAGCCACCATCGACCACCTTCTTCGGCTCTTTTCCTCCCCCCTCCCCTCCTCTATCTCTCCCAGAGTCTCTCTTTCTCCCAGCACCGATCCTGCCACCTGCGACGCTGACCACTCCTCTCTTGCTATTCCCTCGCGCAGCGCCACCATACCCACGTACCCGCCCGTCCTCTCCGCCCTCACCACGCCGCGCTGCTGCCCGCCATGCTCTTCGTCGACAAGCACCGCCCAAAGACGCTCAACGAGCTCCACTACCATCCCGACCTCTCCCAGCGCCTCACCTCGCTCGCAGAACACGAAGACTTCCCCCACCTCCTCTTCTACGGCCCCTCTGGCGCAGGAAAAAAGACTCGCATCACCGCACTCCTCCGTCAGCTCTACGGCCCGGGCACCTACAAGCTCAAGATCGACCAGAGAGTCTTTCTCAACCCATCAAAGAGGAAAATTGACGTAAACATCGTCAGCAGCAACTACCACATTGAACTAACCCCGAGGTGAGTCAAAGTCGAGGGAGTTGCCCTTGGCCCGGTGGCACGGCTCAGCCAACATTTCCCTACCCGCCACTGCCACCGCCACTGCCACTGCCACCCTCGGCCTGCGCAGCGATGCCGGCAACTATGATCGCCTCGTCATCCAGGACATCCTCAAGGAGATCGCGCAAACTCAGCAGGTCGATCTCAACGCAAAGCACCGCTTCAAGGTCGTCGTCATCAACGAGGCGGATTCCCTCTCCAGGGACGCCCAGTCCGCCCTCCGAAGGACCATGGAAAAGTACATGGGCAACCTCCGCCTCATTCTCTGCGCCAACAGCACCAGCAAAATCATCGCCCCCATCCGTTCCCGCTGCCTCCTCATGCGCGTAGGCGCACCAACAGATCAAGAAGTAAGCAATCGGCTCGCTCGCCGCCGAGGCCATTTCTCAACTGCCAGACTGGCGAATCCGCCCACCCGCTGACGAACCTTTCGCGTGCTGCCCTACTTGTCCTACCCGTCTCGCACCCGCCGCGCATCAGATGACGACCGTGCTTCAGCACGTGGCCAGGAAGGAGAAGTTCACTCTGCCTTCGGACACGGCGGCGGACATTTGCGCCGATGCCGCCGGCAACCTGCGCAAAGCCATCTTGATCCTCGAAGCGCTGCGTATGCAGTCGCCCGAGCTCGATTCGGCCTCGCTGTCGATTGCGAAGCCAGACTGGGAAGTCTACGCACACAAGACGGCGGACCTGATCCTGTCCGACCCGTCGCCTGCAAAGCTGCTCGAGGTGCGCGGCAAGCTCTACGAGCTGCTCGTCCACGCCATCCCCGCCACCGTCATCATCAAGACCATTACCGACAGGCTCGTCGTCCGTCTTGACGAGAGTCTGCGAGCCGCCGTCGTCGAAAAGGCTGCCTTTTACGTGAGACAAGATACCCTGAACAGTGTCGTACGCAGTGTTGCGGAAGGCTGATGCTCGTAGCTTGATACCCCAACGTCTGTCATGGCTCCCGACCACAGGAGCTGAGATGCAGGACAGGCTCGAAGGTGATCTTCCACCTCGAGGCCTTTGTCGCCCAAGTGATGCACATGCAAAAGTCCTTTTTGCTCAACATGGAATGGGACTAGCCACGGCGTGTTTCCCGCCGCCTTCTGATCCAGCCGCGCTGGCTTCGTTCTCGTCGCGACTGTTCTCATCCAGCTTGAGCTGGTTGCACCCAGGATCCTCACACTGTACTCTAGCCCACGCCCTGATCCACATCTGCGCAAGCATCGTCTCCGCGATCCGTCCCCCTTTTCAGTTGCGCTGCGACCGCGTCTTTCGTCGTCACCTCGTCCCGTCTCTTGACTGCGTGTCGGCAGACCCTCGGCGGCCAGCTTTCCTAACGCAAGGTTGCGCTTTACGCTCGCTTCTTAGACTTCTTGCACGTCGAGCTGGCAGCGTCCCGCTCCTGCCTCTGCCGGCACAGTTCCTTTCCCAGTGAGCCGCCGACGGCTGTATCCATAAGCTGGGACATCTAGCGAGGCTACAGCGTCTCGGAAGCAGAGGCTCGCAAGTCAGAGGACGTCCATCGAGGGGGTCGGACGAGTGGGTAGGGATGTCGAACTTACCTTTCTGTGAACACGGCCTTTGTGGCGCCAGGGCATCAGTGCAGGGACGTGATTGTAGATCTCGTTCATCTGCATCGAGCAGATGTGGTGAAGACGTCAATCGACCCAGCCTAAGGCCGACTTGCCGTCCAAACCCGTCGAGATACGCACGTGGCATGCCATGACTTCCCGGATAGCATAGTTGAGCCATCCAAACTGCTCGTCGGTCCAGCCCTGCCCGATGCCGTATCGCCAGCATTGCCGCGGGTAAGGATCTCCGTCGAGTTTAAGTTTCCAGGAGAAGCCGGAAGGAAAAGGTGACAGTGGCAGATACGTACCGACAAAGGGATGGCGATGGCCTCACGAGCTGAGAAGCCCTGCGGTTCGTACTTATCGACGGCCGCGAGGTCGCCGCTCTTGCGCTTCCGATCCTTGGTCTGCCTAGCCACGCGAGAGGTCGTATCGCATGTCCTGCTCGTAGTCGTCTTGGCCTTGTCCGGTTCACTTGCGGGACACTTTTTGGCAAGAGGCGATACCTCACTGGCCGTAGCGAACAGGACGTCGGAGACTGTCCGCTTCCTTTGCTCCTTTGCGGTCTGACCGGGAAAGGGATCACCAGCATTCTTGTCGTCATCGTCTCGATCTTTTCCCTTGTAAATATCGTCGCTATCGTCGTCGTCGTCGTCGTCCGAGGACGAAAGCAGGAACAGGCTCTTCTTCGAAGGTCGACGAGAGGATGCCTGTCCCACATCGGCTCCATTCACGGCGACTTGATGACCATCCATCGTCTCCCTCTTCTTCGACTTGTTTGTTCGGTTCACGTGTACCTCTGGGCTGGCCGCGGGGGCCACGCCGTTGCTCGCCTCCAACGTATCTTCTACGGCTGTGGCCTTGACGTCGAGCTTCTTCGCTCTTTGGTGACAGACATCGCTGGCCTGGACCGAGTCTGGCAGAGGCAGGGACGAAGACCGCGCACTCTCCGAGGGAGTATGAGTGTTCGCCGATTTCGTGAACGAACCTCGCAGTGGCAGCTCATCGTGGAGACTCGGCACTGAGAGATGATCCTCCGTGCCGCCCTGAATGCGTGGGCGGTCGCGCCCTTCGCCATCTTGATGCGACTTGCTGACATCGCGCTTGTCCATCGGCTCACTGCCGTCATCGCAGAGCGGCAGATTAAGCGGAGCACGCCATGGGATGGTGGGAAGCGACTTCAAAGGCTTTTCCTCGTCGCTCTCTTCAATCGTGATCACCTCTGGGGAGGCGGCGCGACGCGGCATGGCTGTCGCGACGGAGAAAGGCCAGTAGACGTGGGTCTGGATGCTTGCGCCGGGTATCGTCAATGGTGGATAAGGCTCTGCCCGTACAGGATCGGTGATCTGGGCGAGTACTGCGATGCGGGTCGAGAGGCGACACTGGAGGAAGGAGCAGTACAGACGGGGGAAAGCCAGCTTCAGAAGCCTTTTGAAGACGTCTCTGATATAGCTGGGGCAGATCGGCGTGGATTGTTGCGCCTTTCAGAGCGGAAAGGGGCGGAAGTGCCCGAATCGAGTTGCGGGGAGATGCTGGACAGCCGCCCGCTTCCGCACGTCAATTTCCGGCATTTTTCACGATTTCGATGCTCGCATCGTCCGAAGGCTTTGGCAGCACGAAACCCCGCACCTCGTCGCAGTATGCGGCACGGCGGGCCCGGTCAATTCATCCACATGCACCAGTGAGCGCCGTCCCCCAACACCGGGGCCTCCGCCATCCGCGTCCGCCTCCGCGTTAACGGCCCGCCTCTGATCCGGAGCGCTTGTAGAAGTCGGCGAGCTTCTGGAGTGCCGCGGCGTAATCATCCCGCATCCGAGGATCGACACTGTCCGCCGTCGGCTTGATCTTCTCCACCTTGCCCTGTCGGATGACGGCCTTGAGAAGGCCCTTGAAATAGCGCGCCTCGTGCTCCTCGACCAGGGTCCAGGCATCTCCTTCACGATTGGCTCGCGCAGTCCGACCGACCCGGTGGACATACTTGGAGGCGTCGACGGGCACGTCGTACGAAATGACGTGCTGCACGTCGGGCAGATCAATGCCGCGAGAGATGAGGTCGGAGCAGACCAGTCTTTCGTGGTGGGGGAAGGGAAACAGCCCTCAGCACTGTGTCAGAGAGAGGCAAATTCTGGCCCACGTAGCATTATTGGAGAGAAAGCGTCCTCGTACTCACAGATCGATCTGACCCTTTGCGAATTCGTCCATGATCTTTTGCCTCCTGCCCGCCTTGAGCTCGGACGAGAAGTTTTCCGCCGTGATGGCTGGAAGGCCGCGGGCCGTCTGCGCTTGCTCAAAGAATTCAACGAGCTTGACGAGCCTTGCCGCTGACTCGACGCTTTTCGTGAAGCAGAGCACTCTCCTCAGCGGAGACTTCGGCCGATGCAGGAGCTGGAGCAGCTCGAGCGGCTTGTCTGCGGCGCTGGTGACCAACATGTGCTCTCGCAGAGACTGCGGCAGCGAAAAACTCTCGTGGCTGGGTCGATCGTCGTCTGTAGGCTCCGCCTGGATGGCGATGTAGTGCGGATGTCGAAGTCCCAGCGCGGCGATCTTTGCAGGGTCCCTGGTCAGCGTGGCGGAGAACAGCAGCTTCTGGACCGCGGGCTTGACTTGCTCTAGCACATCATCGGGCGCACCATGATGGTGGCGCAAAACGCGGGAAGGAGCCTCCGCGGGGGGGCCTTCCAAGCTTCCGACGCCAAGGCGTTCGTCGAGGTCGCGGAACGAGTCTGACTCGGCAGCGATTGCGGAGGGATCCTCCTCGGTGGCCTGCAGAACCTTGCGCAGCCACTCCTGAAACGACTGGCTGAGGAGACGATCGGCCTCGTCGATGACGAGGAAGCGCAGATGACTCAGCGTGAATCCCAGGGTGGAGTCAAGGTGGTCGATCAGCCTTCCTGGTGTGGAGATCAGAATATCGACTTTGGGCCGGTTGAAGTCCCGGTTCATGATCTGCGACTGCTCGTGCGAAAAGCTGTGGTGACCGGTGGCAATGCCGACCTTGAGACCTGTGCCCTTGGAGATGAGCTCAATGGTGCTTTTGACCTGCGACACGAGGTCGCGGGTCGGCAGCACAATCAGTGCGCGGAGTCTCGTCACCTGCCGCGTGCGCAGAATCTCGACGATGGGCACAGCGTAGGCTAGCGTCTTGCCGCTGCCGGTCGGCGCCGACACGCAGAGGTCTCGAGGCGGCGCCGTGGGTCGGTAGAGTGACCTGCTGTGCGGCAGCAAGAGCAACGATGGGATCACGGAGACTTGGACTGCAGGACCGTGCGAATGAGGTCAGCATCGACCCTCTCAGCCCCGTCCTCGAGTGAGACTCCGCACCGCCACGAGGAGCTTACCTGCAAACCACTCTGACACGCCCAGCTCCTCGAGACGGCTGCGGACGCTCTCGCTGAGCGCCACATTGGCAAACCCGCCGCTCTCCTTGCTCGCATTCTCCACGACAACGATCGCACCCTGGCTAGTTGGCGTCGCACCCGTGGTCGCTGAGATGAGCGGCGTTGAGAGTTTCGGATCGACGACGGTCCGGCTCGACATGCCCTCGGTGAGCCCGAGCTGCTTGATGAGAGCGGGATCCGAGGCTTTCTTGATACCGGCGGCCGGGAAGCGTTGAAGCCCAACCACCTCTTCATGATCTTCGTTCAGCCTTCCATTGGTGTTTTCAACCTCTTGCGTCGCTGAACCTGTGTCTTCTGGAGAGTCGCCGTCAGCGTCTCTCATTCTGACGCCGGCGGAAGTGTTCGCTGCACCCGAGGTGTTGTCGTCGTCGTTGTCGTTGTCGTTGTCGTCGTCGTCGTCATCGTCGTCGTCGTCGTCGTCGTCGTCGTCGTTGTCGTCGTCGTTGTCGTCGTCGTCGTCGTTGTCGCTGCTGCTCTCTGAGGACGAATCAGATTCAGGGACCGGATCCAAGGCGCTCTGCGTCTCTGCAGCAGCCGCATGAAGCGCCGCTTCCTCTGGAAAAGTCAGCGAATCACCGATGGCGGCCAGCGAAGTGGGTTTCTGCTTCTTCTTTTCGCCCTTGGGCGCTGCCTTCCTGCGCGCCTTTTTGCGGTCCTTTTTGGCTTTGAGGTAGCGTTGCTTGGCCTTGGTCTTTTCCTTTGAGCCTCCTATGCTGGGCTTGACGGCGGCTTTGAGGGCGGGGGCGCGGCCGAGTCGCGACGGATGGATGTTGAGGTTGGAGGCCCTCGTTGGCGGCTCTGCAGTGACTGAAGCCTCACCGCCGGGCGCATCGAGCTTGCGCTTCTTGAGGGCCGGCGTATCTGAAGAGGCCCGAGAGCTCATCGTACGCGGGAGAGGTCTGGCTGATGAATCGGCTTCCAAGGGATATGTATGGGTAGCGGTCGACGTCGGAGGGAGAAGGCCAAGCTGCTGTGAAGGGAGGCGGTGGAGGCGGTGGAGGCGGTGGGTGCGAGGCCAACCAGGAGAAGAAGCAGCGCGCCGTCGGAAAAATCAAGAATTGAGGATCTCTGGAAAAATGGCTTAGTCAGCCGACAGGGTCCAGCCAAGTGACCGGGGTTGGGCGCGCGTCGGACGCTTCTGGGCCGAGCATCAACGATCCCTCCGCTACTCGTTGGATCCGACACGACCGGCTGCAGCCGCGGTCTCAAGCTGGCGAGCGATCCGGGCATCGATGCGTTGCATGGTATCTAGGGAGCGGATGTGGCAAACAGCGGCAGGTGGAACATAGATGGACAAGACACAAGTACGTAGTTCTGCGAACCCGAGTTGAGACGAGGGGATGAGGGTCGCTGACGATGCTGGGCCGGCCGGCGGGCAGGGTCATCGTGTCGGGCGGATAAGGGCCGCGTCTTGCAGCCTGGCAGCGCATCCCGTGGCGAGCCTGCCCTTGGGCCCGGAAATCGCTGGCCGAAACGCTCCTGAACTTGAGTCGTTGAGACAGACAGGCCGGGCCTCACTGCCCACGCGACCTCGTCGCCATCATGGGTGGATCGCTGCCCTTGCCCAGCCCCCGAGCGATCCTCTGCAGGTGGTAGAGGTGCGGCCTCGGCCTCTCGATCTCGCCCATAGTGGGCGCGTATTCGAGGGCGCCACTCAGCGCAGAGACGTGCTTCTGCGTCTGCAATTGTGACGATGACGACGAGGTTCGCGGGAGGAAGCTGTGAACCTCGGATCGGTGCCGCGCCTCGGCCTCGAGGCAAGAATTCCACAGGGCCTCATCGACATGTTCTAGGTTGGGCATGCTGCCACTCTTGACGGCCTGGGCGACGGCGGCCTCGACCCTGGTGGGCAGCCTGGCGCCTCTTGGCCCTCCGGGAGAACGGATGAGCTTGGTTGCCTCGCACAAGGAGGGCGACCATCGCTCCTCGAGCCTCCCAGCTAGCGGTCCAGAACGCATCTTGCGAGCCCTTATCGTCGACTCGACGTCCCAGCTCGAGTTGCCCTTTGCCGATGCGTCCGGGCGCATGTCGGACCCACATTCCGAGCCTACGCTCCTCGAGCAGCTGGCGACCTGAGCCTCGGATTGTGGACCGAAGGCGCCCTCGCTGCTGAAGCCCTCTTCCTCAAACTGCGCGAACACCTCGGCGTCCTCTTCGCAGTTGCGGTGCACCCATTTCATTTGGATCGGATCGAAGATCATGTCGCCCACCATCTTGACGCCGCAGGCGATATTGGTGATCAAGGAGCTGGAGTCCTGCAGCACGGGCGAGGTGTATCCGCTGAGGCTAGCCAGAGCCGAGTTGGTGGAGCTGCCGGTCAGCTGGCTGATTAAGGCTGGCCGCACGCTGCTCTGGACGACGCTATCGAACTCGCGTAGTGCGCCTTCGTTGCCGTCCCATCGGAGCGTCTTCGGATTCCAGCGCATGCCCTTGACGGTCTTTTGTGTGATCGATGAGGCGCCCAGCGGCTTGATCAGGCCCGGCTTGGATGGGGGCTTACTACGCCCGCGGTGACCGCGCGACGCAGACTCGTTCGAGCCGGATCGCGGCGGTCGCTCGGGACGTGACCTCGAAATAGACGAAGCACCTGTCGTGCTCGGTAGGTCTTCGATCGCGTCTAGCTCCGCTCCGTCTCCGTAAGCGGCCGTACGGCGCAGAAAGTGGGTCGACGGCGGGCTCTGTACCAGCGGCGACGATACACGACCTTGCCTGAGCGGATGGGGCGATTGCGCTCGTCGCGAAGGGCTGCCGTCATCGGCAGTGCTGGGCCGGACCCGCGCGGTCGCCCGGCTCATGGTGGCAAGCGACCGACTTGAAGCGCCCGCCGGAGAAGTTCCAGGAAGTGGAGGTGGCGGGCTGTCCTTCGCCATTCTCGCGAGGATGTCGGCCGCCGTCTCAGCCGCACGCGCTCTCGAGGCGGCCGTAGACGCCGTCAGTCGTGAGCTGAAGGACGAAGGCGTGCGCGTGCTGAGTACACTGGGCCCGCCGGCCGGAGCAGTCGACCCGGATGAGCTTGGTCGGCCCTGCTGCCGGAAGCGGTCCGCCAGGGAAGGCAGCGAACGTTTCCGCGCAAGCCCTTTGTTGCGAGCCCGATTTTGCGGAGCGGGCGAGTCCGTCATCTTCTGTTGCAAATCGCTGGCAGAACGCTTGTACTGCAGCCCTTTGCCTTTTGGAGCGCGCGGCCGAGGTTGTGCATGGCCGTGCTGCTGAGAGGGCCCAGCCTCGGATGACTGAGTCAACGAGGTGCTTGAGCTCAACTGCGACAGCGTGCGTTGCCGTGCATGTGGCGAGAATACCTCGCCGCGTGTCGGTACCGAGAGGTTGGTCGATGCGGATGGCCTCGAAGCGGTCTCGCGACCTAGCCATAGGTGCGAAAATGTCGACGATGACGCCGAAGATGTCGACGACGACGCCGCAGGCAAAGACGGATGTCGCACCAGAACGCTCCGGCTGTGGCTTGGGCCCGCAGGCAGCGGTCCTCTGCTCCGTGTGCGGTAGGATAGCTTGTTGTTCGACAGTCGGCTTGGTGAGAGGTCAAGGTCGTCCGTGATGATGAGACCCCCCGCAAGGTCTGCCTCAGACTCGACAGGACCGTCGGACTGCCGACAAGACGGACCACCATCGGAGGGCTCGCCCGCACGCCGAACGTTGAGGATTGCTTCGAGCGTCTCGGTAATCTCGATGGCAGCCTTGGGATCGGTCGAGGCTGCGTCCACCTCGAAAACGCTGCCGTCCAGCACGAGACCATCGAGCAGATCTTCATGCTCATCGTCGGCGTCGCTCTCGGCGCCGAACGCTGCTGGCCCGTTGACCCCATCGCCGAGGTTGCTGCTGTGGCTCTGCGACCGGCTGAGTGTGCCCTTTGGTCCTGGCGACGGCGATCGCTTGTGATTCTCGTCACCCCAGAGCAGCCCTTCGTGATCCAAAGTGGCGCGCGATCGCTTCCTAGAGACCGCAGGGCTGAGGCTAAGCGTGTCGAGGCTCGGGTCAAGTTCGAAGTCTTGCTCGATGTCTGTCTCGCTGTCGGCCTCTTGGCCCAAGGAAGCGGCATCGCCACGTCCACGGAACTGATAGGACGGGCAGAGAAGCGACGTGGCGGAAGAGTCAGACGTCGAAGCGCCTCCACCTGCGCCTTTCTTCGGAGAGCATTCTGGGTCGGTGAAGTCGGTCGAGATGCCGAGGTTGCTCTTGTAGCTCGTGCTGGTGGTTGTGCTGGCACTGGCGCTGGCAAAAGGCTCCTCGCCCTCAAGGTCGCTCGTGAAGCTTGCCCTGCGCTGATGCAGAGCATTCAGGTCGAACGGCAACGAGTCTGGGATCTCTAGATCGGCGCCCCAGTCGTCGTCGACGTCGTCGGCAGATGCTACGGTCGAGCGGGAGCCTAGCTGGGTGACGATGCCGCTGTTCGGACCGGACCGCTGTGCATCGAGCATAAGCTTGAGTGCTGAGCCCGCAGCGTTGGACAGCTTGATGGTGTCGGTCTGATCCTCATCTTCGTCGTCCGGTGCTGCCAGGTTTGAGACTACAGGTTGAGCATCATGTCCGAGGTCGACGTCCCAATCATCAGAGTCTGCGCCTCGGTCGTCAGAGGGTGCGCTCAAGACGCGAGCGTCGGGATCGGGGTCCGCTTGGTGGGTCAGGTCAAAGTCGCCGCCTTCGCCCCAATCCTCGACCTGGCTGGTCATGGCCCCCTCGGGCGGGCCAGGCATTGTGGGGTCTGCGGTAAAGGGGGAAACGAGGTACAGGCGAGGCCGAGGAAAGCCAGCTAGACACCGAAAGCTGAGCGGTATGGGGCCGTTGGTGCGATGCGTAGCGTCGAGGCGGAACCAGTCATTAGCTAGCGGCAGAAGCCGTCATGATGGAAGGTCGAGGCGAGATCGCGTAGGCCGAAAGGGCATGCCCCGGAAGAAAGACGCGCAGAAGATGAGATCGTTGATGGGTCGGACGGGGTCGGAGGCGATGAGCAGCGTCAATGGGGGATGCAAGGCGCGGGTGAGACCGACGAGTCGATGGCGGGGCGGACGGGCAGGTGGACGGAGTCTGCAGTCGGCTTAGTCGTGACCGCCGCTGATTGCCTGCTGGGACGCACTGCGGCGTGCAGAGTGATACGAGCTCGAGGTAGGCGGGTTGGATCGCTGAGCTAGACGGCGCTGGTATCGCGGTTGCAAAGTGAGGTGGCAGAGGCTGCTGCCGTGGCTCCTACTTGGAGATCAGAGGACCTGGCAATCTGAATGGCCTGGATGAGTGTAGAAGGCACGTCCAGAGCAAGGAGCGTGCCCAAGGTGGGTCCGCCTATCGAGAACCAGATGGACGGCGGTGGTATGCGCTAAAGCAACGGCGTGGTGGGGACTGCCATGAAAGGGAGAAGGGTGACGATGCCACGGCGGCGATGGCGGCGGTGACGGCGACGGCGACGGATAAGAGGCGTGTGGGGTGATGGGTGCAAGGCGGCGGGGCCTTGACTTTGTTGCTGGATGTGTGCGGTCCTGGTTGTTGCTAGCAGAGAGCCCAAGCCAAGCTCGACGCGGCCGACCAGGGCGGGTGGAAACGTACGCTCTGCCTTGGGCCAAAGGCAACGCACGCACGCACGCACGCCTGCCTGGCCGCTCGCCTCAAAGGTGGCCTGCGTGCGATTGCCTGCCCTGTGGCCTGCCTGGCCTGCCTGGCCTGCCTGGCCTGCAGCTTTTGGCCCCCACCCTGGCTTCCCTCAGCTTGCCCCCTTCGCCTCCTCCCGGGTTCCTTGCCACGCTGCTTGGCGCACGGGCAAAGGCCACCGCTGTTCTTGCCGACGGCACGACTAAGACCTGCCACACGCACCCACGCCAACCAACACCTGCCCTGCGCTGGCCCTGGCCCTGGACATACCGCCGGCCTTCCAACATCGGGCTTGGCCTTCGCTACCATGTCCATTTCTGCGTCAGACGGCCACCACCATCTTGCTCGCGGCCCTCTTGCCCCAGGTCGATATCCCTGCCGCTGTGCCGGCTGTCCTCTGTACACCGACTGTCGCCCTCTCTTCCGCAAGCTCTTGGCAAACACCCTCTCTTGCACCGTGCGCCTGCCATTCGCTCCAACTCGCAAACACAATCCTCTCTCCTCGCTCGTGATGGCGCCGCGCCCGGGCCGCAATCGGAAGCAGCCAGCAAGTCTCTATACCTAGCGGCCCACCCCCCGTCAACCTCAAACCATCAGCTGCTGCTCGTCCTTCGAGCCGTCATCGTCTCGCCGCGCCACATCCAAGGCGCCATGGCCACACCCTTTCACACCTCGAGGCCGCCACTCCGGTCCAAGTTCAGCCAGTGCTACGCCGCCCTCCTATCAGGGCAGCAGCCTTGGACACAGGCAGATGCATCCACATCGAGCACAGATGCTGCCGCTGCCGCTTCCGCAGACGGTCACGCCGCGCCGCGCCCCGACCTGTCGCGGACAAAGTCGAAGGGCAAGACCAACTCTGGTCCGCAAATCCGCTACTTTGCCGACCTCCTCTGCCTTCCCGTCGAGACGCGTCTCGTCGTCGAGCTGCTCGGCGCCGTCTCGGCCGACGCTCTGCTCGACGACGATCCGGCTAGCAGGGGCGCCCTCATTCGCGACAATGTCGGGAGCCTCTGGCGCGAGGCCATCCGAGTCTGGCGGCAACGCGATGAAGACGATGTACGCAGGAGGAATGCAGTCGACACCCTGGTCGCCCTCTCCTATCCCATCCTCGCAAAGAGGTTCTCAAACTATGCGTTCGACATCATCGCCATATTCGCCGGCGGAATGGACGAGGCCGACGACGTCTTCATCTCGCTCGTCGACGCCATCGATGACGCGCTACGCTCGCACCGGCCTCGGAGGACGGTACTCGCTTCCGGCGTCCGCGACGAAAGCGCCGACGACCACGATGCCCATGGTGCAGCCGCCGCGAGTGAGGCCGCCTACCTCGATCGCGACCTTCAGCACCGGGCCCTCCAGCTCGGCCTGCTTTGGCTCTCGTGCGTATCGCAAACGTCACTCGGTGCCTACTTTCTCCGCCGCGACCTCTTTGTCACCGTCACCGCATTTGTCCGTGCGCCCTCGACGTCGATCTTTGCCTTTGAGTCATCCCTCTTCCTGGGCTTGCTGGCCACCGTCGGACAAGGATCTTCCAGCAGTCTGATGCTCAGCTCGAGCACCTCGAACCCGTACGCGCGGAGGATGCGTGACTGGGTCGATTACGAATGCATGGCCAAGATCCTCTTTGCAGCTGCAGCTGCCCTCGAACAGGCGACACAGCAGTACGTCGAGCTGGCCGACGACACTGTGCCGACCTTGGCAGGCTCCCTCGCCGGCATGGCAAGCTTACGATGGATCGGAGGGCTCGGAGAGATCGTGGGCATGACGACCTCGGCCAGCTCCACTTCGATCGCATCGGACATCAACGGAAGGCGGAGGCCTAGCGCCACGGGTGGGCCAGACTTTGCCCACCTGCCCAGTCCGAGCACCGTTATCCTGCTGCCGGTCTTCTTGCTGGCTCGGTCCAACCAAGCCTTCGCCTCGAAGGTTGTGTTCGCCACGGGCTGTCCCACCAACGCGGATGATGTGGCGCAAACACAGGACGACGACGGGGCGACTGGTTGTTCATATGTCCAACTTCTCTCGCTGAGCTCTTACCTGTGCACGCATGCCGCCGGCACCCCTCGCTCCCGCTCGTACGCACGGGTCGCCTTGCTGCTGCTGCTCGTCCTTCTTCATGATCCGAGCGGCATCCGCGCCGTGCTCGATGATTCTGACCGATCGACTAGGCTAGTGCGCCAGGTCCGTATTTGCCGCCAGCGCGAGCCGGGTCTCTCGTATCCGCGGCAGAAGCCTCGGAGGCTCGTCACGTGCAACATCGTCGTTGCCACCTGCCACCTTCGTCACAACCTCAGCAAGCGGCTCGACATCCACAGCCACCTCTTGGGTCTCCGAATCATCCAGCGCAGCATCACGCTCTGCGCGGCGGAGCGCATCTCGCTCGAGTTTGACTGGGCGGACACGTGGAATGCGATCTTCTCGCTCGCCGCTTTCGTGGCGGGCCGGCACGCCGAGATTCGCGCCGGAGCCGAACTGCCGCAGCTTGTCCGTTCCATCGTCGCCACGCTCAATACGGCGCTGCTGCGGTCCGACCATTTCCTCGCATCAACCAAGGAGACGCAGGCGTTTCTCTACGAGCTGGTGCGATCCTCGCACGTCATCCGCACCCTTGCATGCATCCTCGACCCCGCCGTGGTCCCTGCGTCACCTCGCGAGGGCTCTGCGACGCTTCTGGAGGCGACACCGACACCACCGAAGCTCTACGCGCTGCTCCCCGGCTATCGCAACCTGGAACACGTGATACTCGCGGTCGAGGCGCGAATTTCGGATTGGGTGGCGGCAAAGCCGTCCTCGAGACGCAACAAGACGCCGGACATCGTCACCGTCTCCAAGATTGTCTCGAACCTCAACCTCGAAGACCTCTTGGCCGGCGGCGACGACGAAGCGAGTGAGGGAGCGACGGCCAACGTCGTCCGGGCGCGAGACAATGCGGATCTCGAATGGCTCGACAAGATGCAGGAGAGCAGCCTGGCCGAATTTGTCAGGTGGAGCTGTGCTGATGTGATGCGCATCTTGCCAATCTACTGACTGCTCGCACGCTGCGCACATGCCACCAGGTTGGTACTACCCTAAAGCTCTGCTCGATTTCAGGTTGGGGCTGGAGCCGCATGCGCGAGTGTGCAGGAGGGCCAGTTCGTGGCTCGTGATGCATCGCCAGAGTGACGATGTCGTGCAGCGAGGCCGAGGTGCCAGTTGCGCTCGATGCTCGCTACTGGAACTTTTGGATGACAACAGAGTTGACGAGGCCGGCGTCCTTGATCGTCTGCGTCTCGTCCGTTAGCGGCTTGGGGGGGAACGATGCCTGGAGCACGTAGTTGCGGCTGGACATGCCTGGATGCGAGCTGTCAAGGTGCACGCCAAGAGCGCTTGTCGTCAGCAATTCCAGTCTGACAAGAGTCTACCCATGAAGTCCAGACTGGCACTCACGCGTTCAGGAAAGCTCGGACATCGGCCACCGTGTGATCGTGATTGAACCTTCCCACCATCCTCTGGCCATCGCCAAGACGGATTTGGATGTTGGTTGTCGGTTGATTTGGGTCGACCTCAAACGCCGAGGCCGTCGCCGGCGTAGACGTCGGCGGGGTCGGGGCCGCGACGGTCGATCGCGACGAGCCCGCGATGGTAGCGGGGGCGGGACTGCCAAGACGGTTGCCGGAGCCGCCAAATGGCTTCATCGGCGGAGGGATGTACTGCTCGTTGATCCGCCTAGCCACGCGAAGCTCGACGCGCTGGCCGAAACGAACGTTTAGGAGCGAGAGCGGGGCACGGCCGGCATTGATGGCGTCGAGAGTCGCGGCATGGGCGGGATCGTCGTACCGCATCAGCGGGCCGTCCTCGATGGAAAAGCCATCCTGCCAGAAGGTCAGGTGTCGGATCGCCACTTCGCCGTCGCCTTCCTCGTCTGCATCGTCGCTTCCCGCCGCGCTGTCGCGGTCCGTCGCACCAAAACCACCAGGCATCGAGGAAGAGGGCACCGACGAAGCCTCAGTCTCGGCCGCTCCGCTATCGTTGATGGTCCTGCCTCGCCCTGTGAAGGCTTGCGACGAAGCAGTCGAGGACGATGGACCAGCGACTCCCTCGCCGTCCTCCCTACGTTGCTCTGCAGCCTTTTTGAGGATCTGATTGACCAGATCGTTGCCGCCCATCTCCCTCCTCCTCCTCGCCTCGGGGTTCTCGACACTGAGGGCGCTCTTCTCTCCGCCAGTGAAGTAGTTCATCTCGTCGTCGGTGTCGTCGTCATCATCCTCGCCATCTTGGTTGCCTCCGCGACGAGAGGAGCCGGATTGCGACGAGACGAGGTCGCGGAAAGTCGAGATCCCGCCCGATCGGCCGCTTGGGCGGCTGCTGGGCGTGTTGGCTCCACTGCCGCGCTGCGATGAAGAGGTTGAGCCGAAGCCGCCATCTGCAGAGGAGGCGGGCTGGCCAGAGAGAGTCCTGGGTCCGGTGTAGCTGTCGGGCACAGCTGTTGGCGCAGCAGATGCGGGTGCAGCGGGCGCCATGCTGGCATTGTTGTCGCCATCCTCGACTTCGGCAGGCTGGGAGGCCTCAGACTCGTAATAGCTCGACACAGCTGTCTGCAAGTCCCCATCAGCGGATTCGAGGAAGAAGCTTTGGGGGGGAAGCGCACGGAAGCATGTGTCAGATGAGAGGTACTTGCGGCGTTCGCACGAGGTACTGCGACGGGTACCCACGTAGCTTTTTCGGGCGTGGAGCCGGTGATGGCGACAAACTGCTGAATAGCGTTGTCCATGGCAGGCTAGCCTGGTCTTTGTCGATGTAGCAGAAAGGAGGGTAGCTGAAGGTATGGAAAGCCTAGCACGCGGTGGGAAGCGGGAGGTAGCGGGGCGGGTACTTGGGGGTGGTTGCGAGAGTGGTGGTGGTGGAGGAGGACGAAGTGGGGTTGCAGGTCGGTTACGTGGAGGGTGTCCGTGCGCGCGTGCCCGCCTGGCCGGCCAGGTGATCGAGCCCCTGCTGGCTAGGCGCCAGGAACTCAATCGCGCGAGAAAACAATGGTCGGCCCGTCTACGAACCTCTGCGGATGCGAGCGTCGGGCGGACGGCCAGGCCAGGCAGGCGGGCAGGCCGGGGCGAGCGAGGAAGGTGCCGTGTCGAACTCGCCCTCACCATTGCCCCGCAGCGCGATCATCGGAACACTGCTATTCCCACCCATCACCATCCCGCCCTGATCACCGCACCACCCCTCCGGACGCTCCCCGTCAGCAGCTTCATCCACCGCACAGCGATCGCACCGCCTAACATCGCTGCAGACGAAGGCGCTTGGCACTTTTCACTTCGATTCCCTTCCGTTCCAGCCTGACGGGTCGCACGCTCAACGCATACTCACAATGGCCGGTGCTCAGCAACCAGACACCGACACCTTCCTCGAGAGGGCCCCCGTCGCCGATGGCATGACGGCTGCCGGTGCAAGTGCTGGCGTCGGCCTCCTCGTTTCCGCCGTACAGAACTCGATGCAAACCCACAACAAGGGAGCCCTCGGCGTCTTCACAAGGACCGGAAGCACCATTGCCCTGTTCAGTGAGTCGATCCTCAAATCGACAGGGCCGGAACTCATGCCTCGGGATAAGCGCTTAGGCCACCTCGGGGACGGACAGCTCTGACAAGTCCCCGAGTGCCCTTGTGCCTTCTTGGTTCTACTTCCCTCGTCCCGCAGCCGCCATGGGCGGCATCTTCTCATACACCGATGCCACTGTGGCCAACTTTCGACAAAAGACGGACGCAATCAACGGAGCGGCAGGCGGATGCGCGGCTGGTCTTGTCCTGGGTGCCGGCGGTGAGTCTTGTTGCCCCCGCACTGTCTCTCTACTGGACGAACTGAGCGGTCCGATCCGTGGTCCGGCCAGTCATGCTTACCCCCTGATCACGGGATCATCGTCATCCCCGTTACTCGCCCCATCCTCTAGCGCGATCACTCCCAATGATGGTTGGATCGTGCGCCGCACTTGCTGCACTGGTCGGAACGTTTGACGCGGCGGGAAAGTCGATCCAGGGCTCCTATGCCAGGCCCACGCCCCGTGAATTTGCCAGCGCTGCCCAACACGGCGTCGCTGCCGAGGGTCACTCGGCTCCCGGCGAGCGAGGCTGGAGGGAAGAGCGCGAAGCCAGGAGACAGAGCTTCTTCAAGCAGAAGAAGACGGCAGATGTCGAGGAGAGCGAGTAGAAATCATCCAGGCCGTCCCCTGATTGGCACTCGTGGTGCCAGAAAAAGGCTTGTTCGGGGCAGCCTCGGCGGATCCACCAGTGTACGCACGCCAAAGCCAAGTCAGATCAAACAGGCATAACGCTTGTTACAAGACTGAGACTTATCGCGAGCAGCGAATTGGATAGCCTGTGCAAACTCGCAACCACGGCTGTCATAGCTAGCAGCAGGCATAGCCAGCAGGGCGGCCAACCTATGATCTGCCAGATCGTAGGCAGGCGTAGCCAGTCTACGAATTTCAGATCGGAGGGGATCCTTCTACACAAACGATTTCTGGATCCAGATAAGTCGTGCGGATTTTTCGGTCGTATCCTGCCTACGATTTTCAGATCGTAGCTAGAGACTGGTCTATCTACAATTTTTGTTGATTGTAGCCAGGCAACGATCAAAATGCAGCTACAATCATAACTAGCAGCAGGGTTGGGCCCAATTTAGGTCACAGGCAGGCTACAATCTGAAATCAGGCATTGATTCCTGTCTATGTATGACAAGCTACAATCTGAAATCCAGATTTTGGGGCCTACCTACAATCATAGCTATCAGCAGGATCTGGTTGAAAAAAAATCGCACATGTATAACGATTTGAAAATCCAGCTGCAGCCAGCTTGTGCAATTTCTCAGATCGCAGCAGGCATGTGATCAGCTGCAATCTGAGATCCTAAATTTTCCTGCCTGCGATCTGAAATCTACTCATAGTGGCCAGGATTTCAGATCGCACTTGTATAACGACTCTCAAATCCTAAATTGCACAGCCTGTGCGATAGGAAAAATCGGGATTTACTTTTGCTGCTAGCTATGATTGGTTTGGGATGAAGTGGCTTGATTTCGGTCATGAGTTGGTGGCGTTGATGTTGGTTGGGTGGCATCAACATCAGTCAAATGGGGGTGGCGGGCCAGGGTTGATGGTAGTCATAGCTAGCAGTAAGAGCAATCCCCAATTTTTCCAATTACGCTGTGCAATCCAGATTGAGAGTCATAGCTAGCGGCAGGAATTGAGCTATGGCCTCAGGAGTTGGAGTTCTCCTTTGTACCTTCAGGGCCGTACTCAGCCGGTCTACATCTTTGGCCTTCGGGCCGTAGGACTCCTACGCACCCAGGGCCATATGACAGCATTGATACCAGGTTTGCAGGCAAAGCATGCCCCCTCAGCTGTATCTTCTGCACGATCATTCAATTGCAATACTAACACAGTACAAACAAGGGCAGCGGCAATGGTGGTAGAGCAAGGTGGCAGCAGGGCAGCAGCAGGCAACAGCAGAGCATTTTTGGCAGCAAAGTAAGGCAGTGAGCAAGGAGCAGGCAAAGGAAGAGGGGAGCAAAGGAGTCAGCAATGGCACGCAGCAGAGTGGCAGAAGGATAAGAGCGGCAACAGTCAACTCACCAGAGCAGCAGCAGACCAGCAGGCAATGGCAAGGTGAGCTGTGCATGCAGACAGAGCAGAGTAGAGCGGAAGCAAGGCTGTCAAGCATCAGAGATGCAGGAGAGGCATCCTCTCCGACGTTTCCAATGATTCATAGCTAGCATCAAAGGGCAGGTGGTTTTTTGCTGTAGGCTGACCTACGGCCTGAAATCGGGAGATCGGGGGTCATCTACGCTAAAAAATGGGCGTAGGCCACCTACGGTCAGGAATCGGCAATCTCATACGGCATTTTTGGCCATAGGGCCCCCTACGACTACCCACGGCCATTTTCTGAGGGGCAGCCACGGCGTTTTTAGCCGTAGGGCCTCCTACGGCCCTGGGCCAACCCTACCCTGCGCAGAAAATGGCCCTTTCTGCTTATGTCAGCTCAGGAGGCCCTGCACACGCGCGCTGGCCCCTTGGCCACCCGGCCCTTTGCAAAATCCATCCGCTGCCTACCTGTCTCTCCTGCCCTCCTACCACCACCACCCAACGC
>NW_006920885.1:629232-630483 GCF_000417875.1 Pseudozyma flocculosa PF-1
CCCGGTGAGCTGCCAGCCGCTGCTGCTCCGCACTGCTTGCTTCCGCCAGCTGACGCCGTCAATCATCGGAAACTTCGGAGAGGCCCTCTCCAGCGTCTCCGATGATTGAAGGCCTTGCTTCCGCTCCGCCTCATGTGAGTCAACTGTTGCCGCTCTTCTTCTGCCGCTCCGCTGCACGCAGTTGCTGACTCCTTTGCTCCCCTCTACTTGCCTGCTCCTCCCTCATCCCCTTGCTTTGCTGCTGATGCTCTGCTGCCGCCGCCGCTGCCGCCCTGTCGCCGCCACTGCTGCCGCCCCGTTGCCGCTGCTGCTGCCACCCTATTGCCGCCGCTGCTGCCGCTGCTGCTACCGCCGCTGCTGCTGCCCTGTTGCCGCACACAACCACCTGCCTTCCTGCCTCCTTGCCCTGCCACCCACCAATGCTGTCGCTGTGCCGCCACACATCAGTGTAGCTAGATCTTGCAATCATGAATACAATGCCTGTAGACTATGGCAGTGTCTGCGAGGGAGGGCCTACGGTAAGCAGGCCGTAGGATGCCTACGGCCGAAAATGCCGTAGGTGGCCTACAGCATTCCAGTGCCGTAGGGGATTAAAAATCTCCTACGGCACTGCCATATCGTCATAGCTAGCATCAGAGGTAGCTACGTTTTGGGCCGTAGGTGGCCTGCGGCCCTGAGCTCGGGATCCGGGAGTGTCCTTTGGCCTTTTTGGGCCGCCAGGGCCCTTTGGCCGGAATTTGGAGGACTCCTGCAGCTTTTTTGGGCCGCACGGGCCTTGCGCACGCAAAACAGCAGGGTCCCGCGCTGTTTTGGGCCGCAGCACTGGTACGGCCAAAAGTACGACTTTTTTGCTTATGTCAGCTCAGGGGCCCGCCCTGCTGTTCCGCGCGCGCTGACGCAGGCCCGAAGCCAGGGCCACGCCGACCCTGACGCGTCTTTTTTCTCGGCCGAGCGGGCCTGGTTTGAGCATTTTTGCCACCCGGCCCTCCTCCCTCTTCCCCCTCCCACCACCATCTCCCAGCCCAGCTCAGCCCTAGCTCCTTGCGCGTGTGCTTTCGCTTCTTCAGCGCGCTGGCCCGCCACCCAGCCCTTTGCCCGCTGGCCCTTAGCAAAATCCATCCGCCGCCCACCCACCAACCTCTCCTTCCTACCACCACCACCCAATGCCAGCCACCAGCACCCGCCAGCCAGCCACCCAGCCAGCCGCCCATCCAGCGCAGCCGCCTGTCCAGCCCAGCTGCCCGTCCAGCG
>NW_006920885.1:630892-658023 GCF_000417875.1 Pseudozyma flocculosa PF-1
ACCCGAGCCAGCCAGCCGCCAGCCAGCCGTCAGCCAGCCGTCAACGCAGCCAGCCCGCCAGCCGCCAGCACCCAGCAGCAATCCAGCAGCCGGCCAGCCGCCAGCAGCCGCCCCGCCGCTGCTTCTGTCCTGCTGCCGGCGTCAATCATTGGAAACTTTGGAGAGGCGTCTCCAAAGTCTCCGATGATTTTGACCATTGACGGCCATCTTTCCGCCTTCCGCTCAACAGCCAGCCGCCGTTGCCTCCTGGCCCTTTGCCCCGGTGAGTCTGCGCGCACTGCCCTGCTGACGGCTTGCCCCTTTGCCTTGTCCTATCCTATCTGTATGTGAGTTGCCACCACCGCTCCTTGTCCCTCTTGGTCTGCTGCTCCTTTGTGCGCCTTTGCTGACTCCTTTGCTCCCCTCTACTTTTTGCCTGTTCCTCCCTCACCGCCTTACTTTGCTGCTGACAATGCTCTGCCGCTGTTGCTGCTGCCGCCCTGCTGCCACCTTCATCTACCGCCGTTGCTGCTGCCCTTGTAGGTACCGTATTGCAATTGAATTGTAGCTAGGATACAGGTGTGGGTGCGTGTTGTGCCTACGGTGTGGGAGCGATGCAGTCCTACGGCCCTTGGTGCGTAGAGGTCCTGCGGCCCTGCGGAGCGTAAGGGTCCTACGGCCGAAAGGCCAAAGTGGTAGACCGGCTAGGTACGGCCCTGGGGTAGCGAAAGAGATCTCCGATTCCCGAGGCCGTAGCTAAATTCCTGCCGCTAGCTATGCGTACGAGACCTACGATTTCCAAAATCGTAGGCTAAAAGCCTGCCCCTAGCTATGATTGACGGCGGCAGCAGGGTGGAAGCAAGCAGTCGTAAGTGTCGAGTAGCAGCGGCTGGCAGCTCACTGGGTGGCTGGCTGGGCCGGCTGGTGGCTTGCAGTTGGGCCAGGCAGCTGTGCTGAGCTGGCAGCTGGCTGGGCCGGGCAGCGGCTGTTGGCCTCAGGAAGCAGGGCCAGGCAACTGCACCCAGAACTAGCAGCAGGCATGAGGATCTGGCCAAAAAAAAATCGCACATGTATGACGATCTGAAAATCCAGCTGCAACCAGCTTGTGTCCTCAGATCGCAGCAGGTGTGCGATCAGCTGCAATCTGAAATTCTGAATTTTTCCTGTCTGCAATCTGAGATCCACTCATAGTGGCCAGGATTTCAGATCGCATTTGTATAATGACTTTCAAATCCTGGATCGCACAGCCTGTGTGATAGGAAAAATCGGGAAATACTTTTGCTGCTAGCTATGACTGACACGGCTAACGGTACGACTTGTTTGCTTATGTCAGCCATAGCAAGCAGCAGGGTCGGGCCCAATTCTGGTTGTAGGCAGGCTACAATCTAAAATTGGGGATTGATCCCTATCTTCGATTTTTCCATTGCTTAGCCTACCTACAACTAGCTACAATCCAAAATCCGAAATTTGGCCTACCTACAATCCAAGATTGTAGCCCCCCCTGCCTGCCTGCCTGCCTGCCTGCCTGCCTTGCCACCTCACAGCCGCATCCCTGCCACCTCCGCACTGTCAATCATCAGAATCCTCGGAGAGGAGCTCTCTGAGGATTCCGATGATTGACAGCCGCACTGCTTCCGCTCTGCAGCGAGCAGTCAAGCAGGCTGGCTGGAGGGCAGGCTCAGGGGCCGGCCTGCTGGCGGGCTTGGGCCCGCAAGCTGGCTGGCTGGCGCAGCTGACTAAGCTTGCGCGCGCGCAAACAAAAAATGTGGAGGCCAGGCCACGCCGCCAGGCCATGCCGCCGAGCCACGCCGCCAGACCGCGTGCGTGCTCACGCAGGCTTGCAGGCTTGCAAGCGTGTGTGCCCATGCAGGCAGGCAGCCTGCCTGACCGCCTGCCTGCCAGCTGAGCCTCGGTAGAAAGTCTTGCCCGCTCCGCTGTTGCTCCTTCCCTCCCGACCAATACCATTGACCCTCGCCTGCCACCGCCATTTGACCAACATCAACGCCACCTGACCGACATTGACGCCACCCACCAGCATCCAGCCGCCTTGTTCCATCATCCCTTTGCCTGCCATTGGTCCTTTGCCCGCCACCGCCACCCAACTGCCGTTGACGCCACCAGCTGGCATACACCCCATCCACCTCAGCCGCGTTATGCCCTGCGGTTCATCGCTTGCCACCGTCATTGCCGACTTGCTGCCACCACCTCTGCCGACTCTCCGCCACCACCAATGCCAATTTGCTGCCACCGTCTGCACCTCTAAGGCAAATCGCCCAGCCTTTGTCAGGTGAGTGCATCAATCCACCGTGGCGCTCTTCTGACATCACTCTGTTGCAGCACGCTGACAGTCTGCTCCTTCCCTGTACCCCTCTTCCTCAGGTCTGTAACTGCTCTCTCCGCGCCGCGCCATGTCCTGCATCAACATGCCGCTGCCACCACCGATCGACGCCAACCCTGGCCTGCCCCGCTGTGAGTGCCTCCCTGCTGGCGCAGGTATTACTGGCACGCCATGTCTCCCAGTCAGCGTGTGTTCCAGTAGCGTAGATAGCGTTTGATTCTGCAATAAAAGCTAGTATTTGATCCAATTGATTGTAGCCACATTCTGATTGCTGCCTGGCTACATTCCAAAAATCGTAGCTAGACCGGTCTAGCTATGATTTGAAAATTGTAGCTAGTATACAATCTAAAAATCGGCACGGCCTGTCTGCATCCAGAAATTGTTTGTGTAGAAGGCCTACCTACGTCAGAAAATTGTATATTGGCTACGCCTACCTATGATCTGAAAAATTGTAGGTAGGCCCTGCTGCTAGCTATGAGCACAGGAGGCCAGGCATGCGTGCGCGCGCTGGCCCTTTGCCACCCGGCCCTTTTGCCACCCAGCACTCATAGCTAGCAGCAAAAGTGATTCCCGATTTTTCCTATCACACAAGCTGTGCGATCCAGGATTTGAGAGTCGTTATACAAATGCGATCTGAAATCCTGGCCACTATGAGTGGATTTCAGATCGCAGGCAGGAAAAATTCAGGATCTCAGATTGCAGCTGATCGCATGCCTGATGCGCTTCTGAGGAACCGCACAAGCTGGCTGCAGCTGGATTTCGAGATTGTTATACATGTGCGATTTTTTTCGACCAGATCCTGCTGCTAGCTATGGATGTGTGTTTTCGTCTCAGCATGCAAGTTTGCTGTTGCCGCTCTCGTTCTTCTGCTGCTCTTCTGCGCCGTTGCTGACTCCTTTGCTCCCCTCTTCCTTTTGCCTGCTCCTCCTTCACCGCCTTACTTTGCTGCTAATGATGCTCTGCTGCTGCTGCCGCGCTACTGCCGCACTGCTGCCGCCTGCTGCCACCTTGCACTACCGCTGTTGGTGCTGCCCTTGTAAGTGTAAAGGTCGACCTGGCAAGTGCGCAGAGAAGTGTCCAAGGGGCAAAGAGTCTCTGCGCATTGGAGGGCGATCACTTTGGTGCTCCCATCAGAGGCGCAAGGGAGGTTTGGGAACGGTGGGTCAATACTGAGGGCGTCTGTGAGCACCGTTGGCAGGCATCCACGGTCAAAGATGACTACGGGGTGCTGGCGAGGTGATCTGTCAATAGATATCGTATTTGCTAGACAACCGTAGCCATGGGCTCTCACGTCAATGGTAGACAAGCAAGCAGTGAGGACTGGTATTGACTAGACTGGATGAGGGGCATCCAGTCTACCAATGCAGAGGAGGACTAGGCTATATACTGTCTACCTAACGGCATCGAGGCATCCCTGCCTTGACCAATCAGAAATGGCCCCTATTGTCCCATTGTCCTCCGTTGTCATCCCAAGGCATTGCTCCAAGGTGGGACGCCACTGGCGTGCCTGAAGCCTAGTCCTTGGCCCTTGGAGCAGATCCAAAGCATCCTCCTGCCAGCAGGAGCAACTGCAGAGCCGCACAGTGTGTGCCGACGTCGCCTGACGCGCAGAATATTGCTGGCAGCCCGATGATTCCTCTCCGCAGCTGGGTGGAGAGAATCCCCCTTGGCTCCAGAAATCCTCTGCCCTGCCGGCCTGCGCAGCTCAGCCCCAATTGGGCCAGGGCTGTGACAGTAGGTAGCATAGTATTGCAATGAAATTGTAGATAGGATACGGCTGTGGGTGCGTGCTTATGCCTGCGGTGTGGGAGCAATGCCGTCCTACGGCCCTGGGAGCTTAGGAGTCCTACGGCCCAAAGGCCGAAGATGTAGACTGGCTGAGTACGGCCCTGAGGGTACAAAGGAGATCTCCGACTCCCGAGGCCATAGCTAAATTTTTGCCGCTACCCTCATTTGCAATTGGATCTGACGTTGCACCAACACAACTTTGATGGCCGTTTGCTACCCCAAAGAGCAATGCCTACGTTGTACCGAGACAAAAGTGATGCCCATGGGTCAGAGGGTCCTCTCGTTGCAACCTGAAGGCCTTGCCGCTGCGGTGCCGCCAACCTGCTTCCAGTTTGTCGCACCCACCACACACACAATCACGAGGAGCAAGCACTGTGGCCATCAAACGCTCCAAGAAGGAAGAGTAGCAGCCTGGGTGGGTGCACGACCAACTTTGCTTCGACGACAAGCGTCGAAAGTGTCCAATGCAGAGGTTGGCGGCAGCAGGAGGGAATTTGCCCTTGTTGCGATGATGGTGGAGCGGGCAATGTATTCAAAACATCACTTTTGTCTTGGTGCAGCGTAAGGATTGCTCTTCGGGGTAGCAAACGGCTGTCAAAGTTGTGTTGGTGCAACATCAGATCCAATTGCAAATGAGGGTAGCTATGCCTGCCGTTTTGCGTGCATAGGGCCCGTGCGGCCCAAAAAAGCCGCAGGACTCCTTCGATTGCCAGCCGAAGAAGCTTGGCGGCCCAAAAAGGCCACAGAACACTCCCGAATCCCGAGCTCAGGGCCGAAGGACTCTCACAGCCCAAATCGTAGGTACCTTTGACGCTAGCTATGCATGCCAGTACTGTTTGAATCATCACTTTGAGGTTGATTGCGGTATATCATAGTACACGACGGCTACGGATCGATGTCGAGATCGCGACGACGCTTCGGGGACACAGACTATGCATCGAATTTGACGCCCTGAGCCAAGGTCATCTGGTTTGAGCTGTTGACGGTGGACGTCGCCCATCGCGAGTACTGCTTCCAGCTGTCTCCTCCGCACTCGCGACCCCAGCCGGTGCTTTTGTTGCCGCCGAAGGCAGCACCGACCTCTGCGCCACTCGTGGAGACGTTGACATTGACGATGCCGCAGTCGGATCCGAGGCTTCCCTGCCAGATGCCGACATTCTCGAGGGAGCGCGTGAACAGAGACGAGGAGAGGCCTTGGGGAACGCCGTTGTTCAGCTCAATGGCCTCCTCCAGTGTGTCGAAGATGGCGACATTTAGGATGGGCGCAAAGACCTCTTCCTGGAAGACTTGGTCGGTCGAGGAAGCAGGTTGGCAGATGGTGGGGATCACGTAATTTCCTCCGCCCTTGCCGCTGGCGGTGACGGAGGCACCCTCTTGACGAGAAGTTGGGCCGAAGATGACCTTG
This sequence comes from Pseudozyma flocculosa PF-1, assembly GCF_000417875.1. Taxonomy (NCBI): domain Eukaryota; kingdom Fungi; phylum Basidiomycota; class Ustilaginomycetes; order Ustilaginales; family Ustilaginaceae; genus Pseudozyma; species Pseudozyma flocculosa. Next base: position 636,403 of record NW_006920885.1, read on the forward strand.
CCGCCGGTGGCCTGGATCTTCTCGATAGTCTGCCAGTACTTCTCGACGGCTGCAGAAGAGTGCAGAGGTCCGCACATGATGCCGTCTTGGATCGGGTCGCCGATGAGGTTCTTGTCCCTCACGCCCTGATAGACCTTGACCAGGCGGTCGAGGAACTGGTCTGCAATCTTGGAATGGAGGAGGAGTCGACGGGTCGAGGTGCAGCGCTGGCCTGCGGTCCCGATGGCAGCAAACGCCACGCCAGGGACTGCGATCGAGAGGTCCGCGTCTTCAAAGACGATGGCAGCATTATTGCCTCCGAGCTCGAGGAGAGTCTTGCCCAGTCGTCCAGCCACATCCTGCGCCACCACCTTGCCGATTTTTTCTGAGCCTGTGAAGGAAACCATCTGAACGCGCTCATCGCGCGTAAGCGCTTGCCCCGTCTCAACATCGCCGCAGACGAGCGAAGCAAGCGCGAGGGGCAGGTTGTGCCTCTCGAGCACAGAGACGATCAGCTTGGTCGTCGCAATCGCGGTGAGAGGGGTGGTAGGCGAGGGCTTCCAGATGCTGCGATGCGGCAGGCAGAGCGAGCAGAGAATGGATTTGTGAGTTCTCAGTCGATATACTTGCGGGCCCTGTCCGAATCCGGACTCACTTGGCATTGCCTGCGATGAACGAGAGGCAGAAATTCCAGCCGTGCACTGCGACGGGGAAGTTGAAGGCAGTGATGATGCCAACGAGCCCGAGCGGGTTGGGAATCTCGTAGATGACGTGGCCGGGCCTCTCTGATGGCAGCACGTTGCCCTTGATGCTCCTAGATAGGCCGACAGCTGATGGCGGACGACGCGGTCGAGGAGAGGGTCCGCAGCCGGGATCAGTCTGGGCTCCGAGGGAGCAGTTGGGCTCCGAATCGAGTCAAAGCTACGCACCAATGTCGGCCACGTCGATAACCTCCTGCACCTCGCCCTTGCCCTCGGTGAGGACCTTGCCCATCTCGTAGGAGATGAGGGCGCCGAGGGCATCTTTGCGGCGCATGTACTCATCGCAGAGATCCCTCATGATCTGGCCACGCTTGGGTGCGGGCACCTTGGCAAACTCGCGCTGGGCCTTCTTGGACGCGGCAATCACCTGCTTGACCTGGTCGGCGGTGGCGCTCTTTACTGTGGCGAGGGTGGAGCCGTCGGCGGGGTTACGGCTCGTGAGGACATCAGAGCCGGCTCCGTTTTTCCACTCGCCGTCAAAGATGCCGGCCACTTCGGACCCGACGGTGCCGAGCTCGAGCCTGGCAAACACCTTTTCAAGAGAGAGGGTCGGGGCCGGAGCGGCCGGAGTGGGGATGGGCTCGGGCATGGTGTCGTCGCTATATGGCCAGGGTGGTGCTGCGTAGGTCCGATCGGGCGGGTCGGGATGCGTGCGGGATGCAGAAGTGAAGGCGTGACGGTATAGCGGCTGTCGTGATGGGTCGAAAGGGTTTGCGGTTCTACGAGGGGAAGCTTGTTTGCGACATCCGTCGCTGGCCGCCTGGACATGGCTTTATAGTAGCCTACAGGTTGGCGGTCGGTCGGGCAGAGATGGACGAGCAGCCTTCCGGCGGCTGGCTGTTTGCCTCAGATGACCCTCTGGTTGGCACCGGTAGGCTGACTGACGGGAGCTGGCATGCTCGGCCCATCTCCGCAGAGTGTAGTGTGGTGCGCTAGACAGAGAGGTCGGTCGAGAGAGGAGCAAGCAGGTGTGACAGGTGGAAGCGGTCGTTGGTGGTGGGGTGATGCGGTAGGCCTCGCAAAGTCTCTGCTGGTTGCCTGCAGGCTAACTGACCGGGTGGAGCGAGCCAAAGCTCAAGCAGCAGGCCGCGCGGCGTTCGGGCAATGTGCGAGCGAGCAGCCGGCCGAGGTCAGGCGCCCCCCTCGGCCTTTGCCCGAGACGTCTCGGTCATTGGCCGCGTCCCCTGGCCCCTTTCGGCGAAAACACCAGCGCAAACAGCGCGCGGCGCGGTCGAGCCCGACGAGGGCCCCCCCGCTAACAGACCCACCGACCGAGCAGATCGAGGCCCATGATGGAGCCCGTGATGTGGTCGGCTGACGCCCAACCGCAAAGTCCATTCACCAAAACCGCATTCAAGATTCTTGTCGACATCAACGTCAACAGCCACGAACGTTAGCCTGGCCACCACCTCACCCGCCTGCTTGCTGTCACCGCTCGGCGTATGGCCGAGTTGCCTGCTCTGGCGCAACCTGTCGCTGTCGGCAAAACAGCGAGCGTGCGCTCCATCCCAGAGACGACGACAATACCGGTACTACTACTCTGTCCCGCCACCACCACCTACAGCACACTACACTCTAGACCCTTGCTACCTATGAGACTCCTCCAACGCGATGCGATCGCCAAGGTGCCTTTGCCCCCTTGCCTGGCCCCCTGCCGCCAGACCGCACGACGGCTGACCAGCTGAGTTGTGTGGGCCGGTCCTTCTGGCTCACCCAGGCCCTGCACAGGACTCGCAGACCGATGACCTCTCCCAGCACCCTTCCGGACTTGTTGCCGTTTCGGCGGGCTCCTTGTGTGGCTTGCGCGCCCAATCTTCTCGGGCAAGGGCCCTCGGCAGGCTTCCGTGCCCGTCAACCACTCCGGACTACCCACAACCGGTATCAGCGATCTCGACACTCAGCTCCACGGCGCATCGCCGGCGGAGTAAGCGATGCGCCAACAGACCATGGCCGCGGTCAGCTGAGGATGCTTATAAGCTCCACGCGTGCGGCCGTGATCACGGCGAGGGTCACACACACATCATCATCTCTCTGAAACGAGCCAAGTCACGACGACCAGACCGCCCGCCCTGCCATTCGGCCCCGTCAAGCCAGCACCGGAGACCAAGGCGCAGCCGACCCACGCTCAAACCACACGCGCTGTGGATGAGATCAGTCCGACGAGCGTCCGTCCACCCTCGCCCTTGCTAGGAGGTCCACTCCCCATCGTCCGTGTCAAGCCCTGTATGTGCAGGGACCAGGATTGCCCTCATCGTATCATCAGCTGTCGCGATATACACCGGCCCTCCTCTGCGCTCCCGGACAGAAGTCTCGATCAAGATCGAGATCGCCAACAGGACGCCTCCTACAGCGTTCAAACCAGCCCCGACAGCAGCAGTGGCCTTCCGCCGCCTTCGAACACAACCAATAAGCTTGGCCTGCATCATTCCATCGCCCTCCTCTACCTGCGGACCCTTCCGTCAGTACCGTCACTCGTGCAGGGCCCCTCTTCTCCCAACGAGAATCTCTGCAAGGCACGAAGAAAGAAGCGCATCATGGTTGCCAAGGGACTTCACTCGCACCATCCCGATGCCATCGCTGCACGCAGCGGCGCAGCGGGACGCGTCGCTGCAGAGTCCCCGGCCGAAGCGACAACTTCCAAGCCCCTCGAAGGAGCTGCGAGCCGTGCTGCGCTGGCAGACCCTCAAGTGAGCTTCCTCCACACCCAATCTCAGCTCCCAGAGATCTCGAGCGACGAGACCGCGTCTGTTGCTTCCTCCGACGGTGGCTCGCAGCATGGCATCGATTCGGACTCCCTCCGCGCCCTCTTCGCGTCGTCAATGTCACAGCTCTACAAGAGCGAGGTGCCCCTGTACGGCGATTTGCTCGACATCGTTGCGGACGTCAACGGAGACATGATGATCCAGCATCCCTCGCTCGTCTCGGACGATGAGATCAGCCGCCTCAATGTCGAGCGCCACGGCGCGGTGCGCGTCGGGACGCCTGCCGAGCTGGCGTTTCTCTCGCGCATCTTTCGCGTGCTCGGAATGAGGTCGGTGGGCTACTACGACCTCTGGGCGGATGCCGGCCTTCCCATCCACTCCACGGCATTCCGCCCCATTGGCTCAACGGAGCTCATGAAAAACCCCTTCCGCATCTTTTGTTCGCTGCTCCGAATTGAGTTGATTGGCGACCTCGAGACGAGGCAGCTCGCCGAGCGGCTGCTGGCGAGTCGACGGATCGCCTCGCCCCGGTGCGTCGAACTGCTCGAGAAATTGGAGGCATCAATCAAGCCGGGCGAGGCGGACAATGGCGACGACATCCTACGTGTGCCGCACTTCCTTGCCGTCCCGCGCGAGGACGCTCTCGAGTTCATTGAAGAGTGCCTGCAAATCTTCAAGTGGCACTCGCACACCAACGTCTCCAAGGCCGATTATGAGCTTCTCAAGACGGCACATCCGCTGGTCGCCGACATCGTCAGCTTCCGCGGCCCCCACATAAACCATCTTACACCGCGCACTCTCGATATCGATGAGGTGCAGAGGGAGATGGGAAGGAGAGGGTGAGTGCACGCGATGGGCGCAGCAGAACCGTCGTCGCAGGATGAGACCGTTCTGACAGATGTGGAACCCTCTTGGCTGCCTGCCGACGACCCCCCTGTCCTTCCGACCGCTGGCCCGACAGAATCGATGCAAAGGAGATTGTCGAGGGTCCGCCTCCGCGCATCAACCCGATCTACCTCCGCCAGACGTCCTTCCACGCGCTCAGCGAGCAGGTCAGCTTCAGCAACCCATTTGACTCGTCGGCGCGCGTCAGTGGCCACCACACTGCCCGCTTTGGCGAGATCGAGCAGCGTGGACAGGCGCTGACGGGCAAAGGTGCAGACCTGTACGACGAGGTGATGCGGGCGGTGCACCGGTCCAAGTTCGACCTCGAGCGAGACCAGGCACGCAAGGCGAGCTCCGAAGAGTACATGGCGATCCTTCGACGCGAGTTTGACAATCGCTTCACGGACGACGCCGACGAGATCAGGCGACAAGGCCTCGGCTTCTTCCGCTACCGCATCGTCGGTGATGCCCGGACCATGTCTCCACGTGTCAGCTCCGGACTCGACGAGGAAGGCAACAACGTGCTCGAGTCCCTCATCCGCAGCGGAAACGTGGTAGCGGAACCGATCGTCTTTGAAGACTTCCTGCCTGCCTCGGCGGCAGGCATCTTCCAATCCAACCTGAAGGGTCCGTCGTCACCTGCCTCGTCGACCGCCAGCTCCGATGCGCGAAAGGCAGCGACGAAGAGTGAAAGCGAGGAAGCGAAGAAGAGGCTCGAGGCGGCGGTGGGGACGCCGCTGCTGGATCCATTCGAGCTATACTCGAAGCAGGAGGTCGGCAGCCTGGAGGCGGTGGCCAAGGCAGCAGGTCTCGGCGCCATTGTCGACCTCTTTTGAGGCCGATGGAAGCGGCCACAGCAGAGTGCGTATGTACATACACCGCCAGGATCCGGCCCATGCTAGGTGACTTCATCCTGTATTATGGACAATTGCACGGTAGTGGTCAGTAGTGTGCCTCGGGGCTGTCCAGTCGTCGGCTGCGAACGAGGATGTTCGTGGGGAGCAAGAGCGGCGGGGCCATCGCAGCTCGGGTGAAGATGTCGAGGTGTGTGTCAATTTCCTCGGCGCAGACAAAGAAGTGCCTAGGGATCGGTTTGAACTTTGCAAATACCTCCATTATTTCTTTTCCCCTCAGGTTCTGAGCCCGCCCACTCGCCACCCCCATGCTTGCTTCGGGTCGGGATAGTGCGTACGAAGCTATGGTTGGCGATAAGTAAGACGGCGCAGTGCAACATAAGAACATGCACCACCGTACGGCACCTGGCTGGTCGGCGGTATGGACGGCCTTCGAGATCGAGACGAAGGGTGATGATTCACGGCAAAGGTTCCTCCACACGGGAGCTTGGATAAGAAAGTCGTCGGCTGGCCATCGCATAAGGTTAGTCTAGTTTGAGTCGAGGTGCAGCGCAGCGTAAGTGTAGAGTAAGTTAAGAGCTGGTTAGGCTTGTAAGTGTGCCATCCGACAGCCATCCCCACTTTCCCCTCCCTCGGATTACTATTCCCCTCCCTCGGATTACTACTGCAGCCTTTTCCCACCCAACCATCACCACCAGCACCCAGCAAGCAGTCGCCCGGTCCGCTACTCTCTAGTCGATCCATACAGCCGGGGTCGTTCTGCTGTCGCTCTCTTCGTCCTCGCCCATATCAGTCCATGATCCCGTCCCCATTCCTCTTTCGCCCTGCTCTCTCCTCGCCTTCACGTCTACCCGTATCTCGACGCCTTGGACTGAGCTACTTCGCCACTGCCACAGCTCCTCGCCCCATTCATTGCGGTCATCACAACGGCCGAGCTATCATCAACCACCTTTGCCCTTCTCTCAAGAAGCGCCACCTTACGATGCCGTCGATCGCACAGATCCCCCAGCCTGCCATGGTGGTCCCTCCAGCCAAGCGTGCCAAGTACGAAAACATTGCCGGCCTGTCCAACCAGACCGTGGCCACCGCGACCCTCCCCCTCGAGGACGCCGACATGGACCCGGTTCAGGAGCAGGAGCCAAGTACCGTAGCAGCCGATGACAGCCCCCTGCCCGTCAGCACCTCGCCCCTCGACTACGAGAACGGCATCTTTCTCGGACCCATGGTTCGCATCGGCACCCTTCCCACCCGCCTACTCTCGCTCGAATACGGCGCCGATCTTGTGTGGGGCCCTGAGATTGTCGACCGCGCCATTATGGGCACTCAACGCCGCGTCGATCCTCGCACCGGCGTGATCGAGTACCTCAAGGACGACAAACAGGTCTTTTCCTGCCACCCCATCGAACGACCTTACCTCGTGTTCCAGGTGGGCAGCGCCAACCCCGAGCAGGCGGCGCAGGCGGTCAAGATCATTACCGAGCACGACGACGTCGCCGCAGTCGACCTCAATTGCGGCTGCCCAAAGCCCTTCTCCACTCATGCCGGTATGGGCGCCAACCTGCTCTCGACGCCGGATCTCCTTTGCAACATCCTCACGGCCATGCGCCGGGCCGCACCGCCTCATGTGGCTGTCACCTGCAAGATCCGCCTGCTGCCGACCCAGGAGGCCACCATCGCTCTCGTCGACCAGATCGTCCGGACGGGTGCCATCGAGTGCCTCACAGTCCACTGTCGGACCAAGGACATGCGTCCTCGCGAGCCGGCACTGCTAGACCGCCTGCGCGACATTGTCGACCACGTCAACGCCACCGCCAAGAGCCTCCATCGCAAGATCCCCGTCGTCTGCAACGGCGATTGCTGGGACGCCAGCGTGGCGCCTAGGATCAAGGAGCTCACCGGCGTCACCTCGACCATGATTGCCCGCGGCGCCGAGGCCAACCCGTCGTGCTTCCGAACCGAGGGCAACCTCAGCGTTCCGGACACCATCGCGCCCAAATTGATCCAATACTCTCTGGCGCTCAACAACCCGATCGGCAACACCAAATACTGTCTTGGTCAGCTGGCATTCAAACCATCCGAGTCGATCCCAAAAGAGGTGCAGCTCCAGGGCAAGACCAAGATGATGCCCAAGAAGCAGCTTTCGGCCCTCCGCTCCGGTATCTCCCAGGCCAAGACGCAGGAGGATCTCGCTAAGGTCTTCAACATTGACCCGGAACACGTCCGCTCCCAGGACGTAGACGCCATCATCCTCAGGGACCTCAAAGAGGCTCTGTCAAAGCGTGCTCGCACAACTTCGGGCGGATTCGATGGTCAGCGCGTCGGCGCCGTCGTGGGCAACGCTAACGAGGGCGCGCGTGATGGCACCGGATCGAGCGGCGGGCAGGGAGCCGAGGACGGCCACGCCTCGGGCGGAGGCCAGAGCCGGGCGACCGACAACTCGCCGCAGCCCGAGTGGAAGCAGCTGTTGGCCGAAAAGATCGGAAAACACATCAAGGACGAAAAATCGCTCCTCTACTACGCCCTCTCTACTGTCGAGGCGCAGACTTCGGTCCACGATGCGGCCAAGCCGCACGTCCGCTACGTCGTGCACCGCGGCTTCGTGAACGAGAAGCGCGACGGCGACGCTTCGGGAGGCATCGCACCGCAGAACCCTAACTTCGGATCGAGTCCGTGTCTGATGACGACAACCGACGTGCGCACGCCCAAGGTTCAGCAGCTCATCTCCCAGAGCGGCATCCGGGCGCAGGGCACGGATGGAAGCCATGGCGGAGAAGGCGAGATTGCATGGTGGATCGAGTCGGCACAGCTGCAGTTTCGCATTTCCGGCACTCTGCATGTGTTGCCTACCGAGGGACATCCGCTTCGCAGCTCGTTTCCCTACGATCGGCTCACTCCCCCACGGGCGCCCGGGTCGACCTCGACTGAGCCTTTCGATTGGGACGGCGAACGGAGCCGCATCTTCAACAAGCTCAATCCAGGTCTGCTGGCGAGTTTTTGTCGCCCCACGCCTGGATCGGCGCACCCGAACCTCGATGCGCTCGACACGGCTAGACCCAAGGATGACACCAGTTCGCCCTGGCCGCTCGAATTGCCGCAACCCGGCAAGGAGGAGACCGAGCAGCAGAGACAGCAGCTGCGCGAGAGCGAAAAGAACTTTGCCCTCCTCGTCATCGAGCCGCGCTCGGTGGACGTTGTCAACCTTGCCGACGATACGCGGACCATCTATGAGCTGAAGCCCGGCCAGAATGCGGCCACTGGCGAGTGGACCAAGAGGAGGGTCGTGCCCTGATTCCGGACCTTTTCTCTCTACCGCGCCCCGCATCGCCTCGAGTGGGTGTGGTGTAGATCGCGACCCTAGCTGGCAATTGAACACACGTCTTTGACCTGATCTGAGAATGACCGATCACAGCAAGGCGCTCAGCGTGGGTTCGATGGTAGACCAGATTGTCACGGGCTACCGGACGACCAAGGTCGGCCTGGGAAAAGGTTCGAAGATAGAGCTAGAAATACATGTGCAAGCCGTTAAGAGGCAGACTTGATAAGAAGGTCGAGAGTGCCGGGCGGAGGTCCTTCGTCAGCTAGACGGCGGCGGCGGCGGCGTTTTGGCCGCAGCCGCAACGTCGGCAAAGCTAGGTGTCGGTGGTGACTCGGCCTCGTTCTCCTGGGTACGGGAGTTAGAAGAGGGCCGCGCGGTCGTCGAAACGTCGTCGGCAACGATTGAATCACTCCTCGTCTGACCTGCCGTGACGGTCTTGGCAATCTCGGCGAGGATCTCGACGTCGAAATTTTCGCCGGTGCTGTGGGCGGGGTTGTTGTGGCCCAGTCCAGAACTTGGCTGCGCCATCGAGTGCTCCGGGCGATGCGGGCTAGTCGGGCTTACGGGCGCAGACATGTTCATGAGCCGACCCCCGCCTCCGCTGCGGAGGCCACCACCGCCGGGACCGTCCGAAAGCAGGCTGCTACTGCCGCCAATACCGGTCCCCGGGCCAAAGTCGGCACCAATATCGTGTGAGGCACCGATTGGGACCAAGCTTGAACGCTGCTGGCTAAAGTCGCCGAGCGAGAGTTTCGTCCGCAGCGAGGAGGGCGCGGTTGGACCGGACAGCGAGGGGGGAGACCAGATATCGCTGGTGGCACCGGGCACGCTGAGCCCACCCCCTAAGGGTGGCGATGGGGCTGCCCAGAGCGAAGGGCCAGTTGCGGAGCTAGTGCTGACGAGCGAAGAGCCTACAGCGGAGCCACCGCTCCCTACCGATGAAGTCGCAGGTGCGCCGGGGGACGTCCAAGCGTTGGGTGCCCGGAAGATTGACGAATACGCGCCTCCACCGAAGGGCAACGGAGCCGAGGCACTGCTGGTGCTGGGCCCGAAAATGGAACCCGCGCCGAGGTTCAGGCCGGGACCAAAGTCCTCAAGGCTCGGATCGTAATCAAGTGGTCCGAATTTGCTGGTGGCGAATGCGCCTTCTTGAGATGTCGGCGGATCCTCCGTCTTAGTGAACGGAGCCGAAGCAAAGCGCGGGCTGCTAGACCCGTAAAGCAGAGGGCTTGATCCCGATGCAGTCGGGACAACGCTCGATAGCAATGGCGATGATCGGTTGAACGAATTGGCGGAGTTGGATCCCGGTGGGAACAGCTGGCTGCCGATGACGGAGTTGGAAGGAGCTCCTTCACTGACCGAGGCCGGCACGCGATCCGACCCGATCGGCGAGGGGGCGGTGCTCGTCATGACGGGCTTGGTGAGAGGTCCAGCTCCACCGTGACGGGCAAGTGGAAATGCGAAGCGGGACGACGACGTGGGCGAATGCTCCATCGAAGATCCTCCTGGAGGGGTAGAGTTGAGCATCGGCGGGGCGAAGGCGGAAGGAGGTCCGGCTTTCGTGCTCTGTGCCGCACCTCCGATGGTCTCCTTGAGCATAATCGGCGAAGCATTGGCGGAAGACGCCGACGGGACGAACTCTGGATTGTTGGGGTTGAGGACCGAGTTCGTCGGGCCTTTGCCGAACAGTTGCGGCAGCGGGAGACTGGAGCGACGCTCGGAGCTGACAGGCGAAGCTTCGGCGCTGTAATCATGAGCGCCAGCAACGGCGTCTGGCCGGTACCCGGAGCCTCCATACATTCCGCCAGTGCCCAGCACACCGAAGCCAGTCCCCTGAGGACTCCCGTAATGCCCTTCCTGCGCGTGCGAATGGGAGAAGCCAGCGAGATGAGGTGGTTCGGTGCTTGTGGGATCGAAGGGCGAGTGGATCGAGATCGACCCGGCACCACCGTCGGGGCGCAAATTGTTGCTCGAGCGATAAGGACGCGCGACATTGGGTGCAACGCCATTCGAGACGTAATGCTTGCCGACAACCGGATATGCGCTGGAAGAATGGCCTCCGTGCGATGCCGGGCCGGAGGCAGCGCGGGCGTTGTGTCCGTGTGATGCCTTGCCGCCTCGAGCCCCCGAGCCTGACGAGTAGCCCAAACCCTGAGGGCCCTTGCCTCGCGGGAGAACTTGCGAAGGGACCATGTGATTTGACCCGCTGCCTCCGCGACCGCCGCCTCGCCCCGATGCATGCCCGCCCCTGCGAGCATGGAGAGGCTTCGAGAGTAGGTCCTTGATCTGTGACTGTAGCTTGGCGATCTCAGCCTCGAGCGATGGTATTTTGTCGCTCTGGAGGCTGTCGCGGTCCGTCTTCTTGCTCCGGACTGAGGCTTCGACGGTCTTGAGCTCCTTTTCCACGGCCGCGATCTCGGCTTCGTCGCTCTGAAGCTGAGCTTCGACCTCTGCGTCCTCGTCATCGACTTCCTTCCTGAGTTCTTCGAGCTTCCGGACAACTTCTGCCTCCTGCTTGATCCAGTCGTCTTGTTCGCCTTCGATCTCTTCGGCATCGTTGTGAATCTCCTTGACATGGGCCGACGTCTGTTTGATGGCCTCCTGCAGGGCGAGGACCTTCTGTTTGCTGCGGTGGTCTGTCGAGCTCATGCGGTCAATGTGGCGTTTGATGCTCTCGATCTCATGACGCAAAGCCGATTCCGCTTTCGATGTCTCCTTGCGCGCCTTGCGGAGCTCGGCGAGCATCTCTGACTTCAGAGCCTCGGACGTCTCGAGTTCGGCCTGCAACAGCGCCTTTCTCTGGACGTTGATCACTCCTGATCCGTTGTCCGTACTGACCCCGGCTTTCCCGAGAGGCGAGGGTGAGCCAGGTCTGACGGTAGCCGCCGTAGAACCTCCGATGACTGCCGAGACTACTCCTCTGCTGCTTGATGCTGAGTCGCCGTTGCGATCTGGTGTGCGGATGGAACAGAGATTTCACGACCCTGCGGTCAGCACGCGAAGACGCGAGATGATCAGACGATTAGTTCGTGGATGAAGACTCGCCTCTCTCTGCCTTGGCTGCGATGGGCAGCCTCAAGCTCTCCAGGGTTCCATCGAGGCCGACTTTGACTTCGAATTGGATGTCGTAGTCCGACTCCGGTTGTAGACCAAAGATGACGACGATCGCTTCGTGGCTGCCTCTCTCACCCATGAGGACGTGGGGCCAATCGTTGCCGTTGACGGTGACGCTGACCCGCTTCTCAAAGACGTGGACCATGTTGGAAGCCCTCGGATCGCCCTCAAAGCCTGAGTCGGATCCCTCTGAGCCTGATGCGCCGTCTTCATCGAAGCCGCTCGTGGCATCGTCGGAGACTAGGCCGTCGTCGTCATTCGGTCTTGCCTTTGGCTCAAAGGTGGCGGCGTCGTTGGAAACACGTCTGCCCGGTGCGGGCGAGGCAGAGGAGGGGCCGCGCAGACGAATCTTTGTGACTTTTCGGTTGAGGCTGCGAGTGGCAACAAGACCCTCGGCCAGCCGGTGTATTGGCACGTCGTGCGAGGAGCCAGGGATAGGGGAAGCGCGAGCGCTTCCGGCGTTGGATGAAGTCTCGGAGGAGAGGGGGGGATACCTTGAGTGAGGGAGCTTTGCCGCCGTGACATTGACAGCGGGAGCGGAAGGCAGTGTCGACACGGCCGATGCGGTAGCGGAAGGGGCTGGAGAGCTGTTGCCATTTGGCAGGGTCCGAGCCTGAAAGCGCTGCCTGAGCGGGGTACTGATGATGCCTGAAGGAATGGCGCTGAGCGGCGGCGGTCGGGTGGACCAGAGGACAGACACTGAGACGGGCGTGAGGTCGAGCAGCTCGATGCGGTAGGGATGATGCTGGTTCATCTGCTTCAAGCGCTGACCCGTGGTGAGGGCTAGCCTGCGACGGGGCGAATCGCGCCCGTCCCTCGAACCCTCTGCCGGCGCCTCGAGCGGCGAGGGCACGGGAGAGGCCATCGCGACGGGTTTGTCCGTCCTGCCAGCGTCAACAAGCCCCGATGCTGGTGTTGTAGGAGATCAGGACCGCGCAGCGGCCTGTACCCTGAGGGGCGCGCACGAGAAGCGGGGAAGGCAGGCCACTTTGACCGCAAGGTTTGCCACGGCTCAGGGTGCGGCCGGGCAAGGCGGCGCGAAAGTGGGGATGGGTGGCGCGCGCCAGACGACCGAGACCAAGGACAGCAGGGGGTCGGAGGCGGTGCGAAGGTCGAATGGCAGGTCGAGGGCGTATGAGTGAAGGTGCCAGCGCCGGTACAGAGCGAAGCGGGCGAGCAAGAGCGAGTGGCGACAAGTCGAAGGTCCCGAGAGCTGCGTCGCTGTGGATCGGGCGGCCAAGGGTGTTGCGGTGGATCTAAGGGGCTGGGAAGACTTGCGCTGGACAGCGGGCCAAGAGAGAGGAAGAAGCAAGGTGTGGTTGGGATGGAGCGAGGAGCGTGGAGCGCGTGGCTGTCGGATTGGCAAGAGTGCGCGAGAGTGAGGTCGAGGTGGGTGCGGCCGAGAGCGAGCTCGGTGGCTTGGTCTCTTCAGCTATAACTAGGTCGTCGAGTCTTGGTCCCTGACGGTTGCCTTGCTTCTCACTCGTGACTGGGCCCAGGCGAAGTTGGCCTCGATCCCAAAATTCCGCCTTGGTGCCCGATTCGGCTGTCATCTGGAAGTCTTAAGGTGGCCTCTCCCCGATTGGTCGACGCCTGCCGAGCCCTCGATCTGCTTGCTTGGGCCACCTTCGAGAGGCACCGCGGCTTTTGCTCGTCAGACGTGCACGCCAGAGGCATGCTGTTTTGTACCACGCTCGCTAGTCTAGGTACGTACGATGTGTGTTCGCTTCGCCTCTGTGACGCTCGAGTTGGGTGGGTGGGACTTGGGGACGAACAGGAGCTCAGCGCCGCCGGGGAGCTGCTTGCTCGGAGCCGAAGGGTGCTTAGTCATTGAAAATTGGCGGCGACGCTGTGTGATCGGCGTAGGCGGGGAGAGGGCCCAAGGGTCGCGGGCCGCGAATGCTCCTTCTCCACTTTCCGCACCCACCCGCTGCCAGGCCAGGCCAGACCAGACCAGGCGCCGCCCGTCAAGCCCAACACCTACCTGTGTTGCCACCATTTTCCTTGGCTCATCGACCACCACCTCTCCTCCCAATACACTCCCTCATTCCACCTTCAAAGGTCCCTTCCACCAGTCTAGTCTGCTCGATCGTCATCATAGCCGCGACGAATCTCCACCCTCCCTCCCGCGTACACGGTAGCTCCGACGATCATCGCCCTCGCCACGGCCGCCTCACAATCACAAGGCGTCGCCCGCTCACAGCACACTCGCCAATCTAACCAACATGCCTCGAGGAGACGGCGAGGAGATCGATATCACCGTCCCGGCAGAGGACCCGGTCCAGACCGAGGAGCAGAAGGCGCGAGCCAAAAAGAGAGAAGAGGCCGCTCAGAAAGGCACCGGCCCCAATGGCGAGCACAAGGTCGACGGCAAGCCTGCAAAGGCCGACGACGAGCTGAGCGAGGAAGATCTGCAGCTCAAGAATGAGCTCGAGATGCTCGTCGAGAGGCTAAAGGTGAGTCAAAGCCACTCCTCAGCGTCCCGCCTCTGCCCACCGATGCCCATGGGCGACCCGACACCCTCGATTCGCCGCAGCGGCTTGATGCGCTGACACTGTGCATCCTCGTGCTTGTTCCTCTCTCGCCGCCTACGACAGGAGGACGAACGAGATCTGCACCGGCCAGCTCTCGAGTCGCTCCGCACCCTCATCCGCACTAGCACCTCGAGCATGACGTCCGTTCCCAAGCCCCTCAAGTTCCTCCGGCCCCACTACCCCGACCTCAAGGACATTTACGAGGCCTGGACCGTCAGCAACTCAGACAAGTCCCTGTTTGCCGAAATCCTCTCCGTCCTCGCCATGACCTACTCTGACAATGGCCAGCGCGAGACACTCGCGTTCCGCCTCAAGGCCAACAAGGTCGACGTCGGGACACCCGAGGATCCCGGTCTTTGGGGCCACGAGTACATGAGGCATCTGGCAGCGGAGCTCGGCGAGGAGCACGCGGCGAGGCAGGAGAACGACGCCGACACTTCGGAGCTCATGGACCTCGCCCTTCAAGTGGTCCCCTTCAGCCTCAAGCACAATGCCGAGGCCGATGCTGTCGACCTGCTGCTCGAGCTCGAGGCCATCGACAAGCTGCCCCAGTTTGTCGACAAGGACACCTACGCCCGCGTCTGCCTGTACATGGTCAGCTGCGTCAACCTTCTCGTGCCACCGGATGACGAGATGTTTCTCCGGACCGCACACGAGATCTATCGCAAGCACGAACGATACACAGAGGCGCTCACCCTCTCCCTCAGGCTCGGCGACAAGGCGCTCATCCGCTCCGACTTTGAGGCGCCCAAGAATCCGTCGATGCGCAAGCAGCTCGCCTTCATGCTAGGCCGGCAGCAGGTGCCCATCGAGTGGCTGCAAGACGAGGACTCCCCCATCTCCGACTATGACCTGCTCGACTGCATCTACAACACGCACCTCTCGACGCAATTCATTAGCTTTGGCAAGGAGCTAAACGTCTACGAGCCCAAGAGCCTCGAGGACATCTACAAGAGCCATCTCGAGAACTCCCGCACCAGCCTGAGCACCACGGTCGACTCGGCCCGCGGCAACTTGGCCAGCACCTTCGTCAATGCCTTTGTCAACGCGGGCTTTGGCAACGACAAACTCATGGTCGGGGCCGAAGAGGGCAATTCCTGGATCTACAAGAACAAGGATCGCGGCATGCTCTCGGCGGCGGCCTCGCTCGGCATGAGCTTGCTCTGGGACACCGAGATGGGACTGAGCCACATTGACAAGTACACGTACTCGTCGGACGAGAACATCAAGGCCGGCGCGCTGATGGCCTACGGAATCCTCCATTCGGGCGTCAAGACCGAGATGGACGCCGCGCTAGCACTGCTCAGCGAGCACGTCGAGAGCAAGAGCGTGCCCCTCAAGATTTCGGCCATCGTCGGCCTCGGCCTCGCCTACGCCGGTTCGTGCCGTGAGGACATCATGCCCCTCCTCCTCCAGCACGTTCAGGACGAGACAGCACCCATGGAGGTGGCCGCCATGTCGGCGCTCTCCCTGGGCTTCATCTTCGTCGGCTCGGCGCACGGCGAGATCACGCCAACCATCCTGCAGTCGATGATGGAGCGCGAGCCCGCTCAACTCAACGAGAAGTGGGCCAGATTCATGAGCCTCGGCCTGGCGCTGCTCTTCCTCGGCCAGCAAGACGAGAGCGACGCCACCATCGAGACGCTCAAGGCCATCGATCACCCGATTTCCAAGCAGGCACAGGTGTTGGTCGATATGTGCAGCTATGCCGGCACGGGCAACGTCCTCAAGGTCCAGTCGATGCTGCATCACTGCACCGAACGGCTCGGCGGTCAGGGCGAGGGCAGCGGCGAGGACAAGGAGGGCAGCGGCAGCGGCGAGAACAGCAATACCGAGGGTGGCGGCAGCGGCAGCGGTCAGGAGAGCGAGGAGGACAAGGCCGAGCCCAACGATCTCTACCAGTCATTCGCGGTCATCGGCATTGCCCTAGTGGCCATGGGCGAAGATGTCGGCGCTGAGATGACGCTGCGGCACATGTCGCACCTCATGCACTACGGCGAGCCCGTCATCCGTCGCGCGGTGCCGTTGGCGTTGGCGCTCCTCAACCCGTCCAACCCAGCGATGGCAATCCTCGACACGCTGTCCAAGTACTCGCACGACAACGACCTCGATGTGGCGATCAACGCTATCCTCGCCATGGGCTTGGTCGGCGCCGGCACCAACAATGCTCGCCTGGCCCAGATGCTCCGCCAGCTGGCAGGCTACTATCACAAGGAGCCAGACTGCCTCTTCATGGTCCGCGTCGCCCAGGGTCTCGTCCACATGGGCAAGGGCACCATCGGGATCAATCCTTACCACACGGACCGGCAGCTGATGAGCCGCACCGCCATCTGCGGCCTGCTTGCGACACTGGTTTCTTTCACCGACGCGCGCGGCTTTGTGCTCGACAAGTCACACTGGATGCTCTACTGGCTCGTCTCGGCCATGTACCCGCGCTTCCTAATCACGCTCGACGAGGACCTGCAGAACCTGGCGACGTCGGTGCGGGTCGGACAGGCGGTCGACGTCGTGGGTCAGGCCGGCAAGCCAAGGACAATCTCGGGCTTCCAGGTGAGTCATCACAACACGAG
Source organism: Pseudozyma flocculosa PF-1 (assembly GCF_000417875.1). Lineage (NCBI taxonomy): Eukaryota > Fungi > Basidiomycota > Ustilaginomycetes > Ustilaginales > Ustilaginaceae > Pseudozyma > Pseudozyma flocculosa. Next base: position 653,118 of record NW_006920885.1, read on the forward strand.
CCCCGCCGCCCGCCGCATTGTGGCACGATGGCGCTCGAAAAGTGAACACAAAGACTGACCCAGAGTCATGGTCGTCTCCTCCCTCGCTCCGCAGACTCACACCACGCCCGTGCGCCTCGGAACGTACGAACGGGCCGAGCTGGCGACCGAGGAATACCTGCCCTACGCTCACGGTGCGTCTCCACCCTCACCTCGCCGTGTCACTGCTGCGAAGACCTCGACTTCTGACCTCGCCTCCGTCCCCCCCCCTTGCCCTGCACAGTGCTGGAGGGCTTCTCGCTGTTGATGAAGAACCCCGGCTTCGTCAAGGAAGAGGACATCTAAAAGGCTGCGATTGTTCACTATTCGTTGCACACCACCTCAGAGCATCAGTCGAAGATCGGCAGCATGTCTCGTGTCTCTCAGCCCACCCTGCAACGAAGCCTGGAATGTGAAAGCAGGAAGAACGCCCCCCCCCCCCCCCCTTTTTCCTTTCCAGCGGTGGTAACGAGCCGCCCTTTTCCTCGCGTGGCGGTGTTATGGTGGGAATGACTCCCGAAGAGCGCTATCAGATGCGGAGGGCGCGACTTCTATGTTCGAGAGCAGCGGCTGGGACGACTGAGGTCCGCCTGATGGAACGTCGTTTCTCAGAGGAAGCTGATGCCAACGCCAAGCTGGAGGCCTTTGCGGATCGAGTCGCTCCTCCGTGCCGCGAGTGGGAGACCTGCATTAAGTTCGACCCGCAAAGGTCCCTGGAGGTAGACGAGACCCACACCGGCCGAAACTGAAGGCTGCAGTAGCGGCGAGAGCGAGGCGGACACGGGTTTGGCTATCGTCGTCGGGGGCCCATCAGCATCGCAGAGGAAGGGGCGGTCAGCAGGGTCGAGAGATTCAGAAGGGGTAAAGGGTCAACGCGGCCTCAAAGCACTCACCCATGTCGAGCTGAACCAATTGTCCCGCGTTGGCAAAGGCATGCATCTTCAGCGGCCACTCTTCCCTCTTGGGGATGTTGAAGTTGGTATCGACGCCGAAGCTCCAGAAGGCGTCACCGCCAAGACTGTCGAGCTTGTCCTTGGGCCCAAGCCCGTTGAGGCGGAACATGCGCACGCAGGTCGGTCCTCCGAGCTGGAAGCGATCCGAGTAGAGCGAGGGTGCCCCGTTGAGCGTGCGCAGCAGGCCGCTTCGGAACGTCATCGTCGATGTTGGCAGCATCGGTGCCGTCGGAGCTGAAGCCGAGGGCAGATCTGCGGCAGCCGGTGACGAAGACCGAGACGTCTCGTCAAGGAAAGGAGATGGTTTGGCGTCGCGGCAGTTGCGGCTGTCAGCCGAGGAGAGGTGGTCGAGCAGGCCGCTGAAGGGCCACGTCCAACGGCGGCCGAGCGACAACTCCATCTCGGCCCTGTAGTGCGATGCGTCGCCCCCGAACCCGGCTAGCTCCTGGACCAGCTTGAAGTAGGCGCCGGAGCCCGGGAGGACCGGGTCATCTCTCGTGTCTTGGATGACGGTGTGGCTGAGCGAGGATTTGACGGTCGGCTGCGTGGCCAGCTTGCGCATGCTGATCGAGGCGTCAGGCAGTAACCGCCCCAATCCGCGAAGCGAGGCCTCATAGGCAAATTCGTGCTGGATGGCGGGCGAGGCGGATACGTTGGAAGAGACAGCCGCCTTGAAGCCCTTGATGCTCTCGAAGGCGCTCGAGAATGCGGTGAGGTCCCGCTCGGATGAGAAGGCGGTGAGGCTGGCGACATGGTCGGCGTTGGCCAGCAGCGGCATGGCAAACTGGAGGTTGAAGGCCTGCTTTGTCCTTGTGCCAAAAGTGGCGCTGCCCTGGAGCGTCTCTGCGCCGCCAAAAACGTTGCGGATCCTGCCCTGTACCGAGGCCGAGCCCTCTCCGTTGCCGACGTCGGTCGATGACTTGAGAAAGATGCGGCCTTTGGGCTTGCACGAGAGGATGACGTCGACGTCCTCTTCGGTGGCATCGGGGGCAAGCGAGGGCGCCAGGGTGGCGTCGATGTTTTGGAAGATGTCGAGCTTGGTGAGGTCCTCGACAATGGACCCGGTCAGGTTCATGATCGACGGCAGCGTCGTCGGCTGGTACGGAAGCGGGTGCCACATTCTACTGCCGTAGAGGGCGGTGTTGGCGCTGTTGAGGCTGCCTAGGGTCTGGGCGTTGAGGGCGGGGTCGAGGTAGGGTCTGCATAGGGTTGCGAGGAACGAGGGGCGGAGAGAGGTTGCGCCGACGATGCGGATCGAGCTGAGCCGCAGGATGGGGTTGGGAGCAAAGGGCGAGTTTGATGGGCCGCCCTGGAGCAGCTGTGTGGCACGGAGCAGGTTGTGCTCCGGGAGCGGCGGCTGTTGAGCATCGAGGGGGGCATCGTCATGGGCGGCGGAGGGGACGGGTGCGTCGGGCGGTATGGGTGGCGCATCTGCATCGGTCTGGGGAGGAAAGTCTGACCGGTGCGCATGGGTTGAAGCAGGCTGCGAGCGAAGGGTTGGTGCGGGTGCGGTCGACGACGGCGAGCCGGCCGAGGCTGTGCTGGACGAGGCCTTGGAAGCGGCGTCGGGCTGCTGCCGGCTCCTCTCCTCCTTGAGCGTGTTGAACTCCATCGTCTTGGTCGGAACGGTGCCCGGTGGTGCGACCGTATAGGTTGGTAGGAGGTGGTGGGGTGTTGGGTTGCGGAGTCGTTCCGACGGCCGGCCATGGCCACGCCAGCCAGCCAAAGAGACGGGTGCTGGGCCGGCGCGCTCGGATCTTGTCTCCCTCGAGCACTTTCTCCCTTTCTCGGCGTCATCAGCGGCCACTTTTCGGCTGGCCCGCAAGCCCACTCGGCCTGCCACGCCACGCCACGCCCGCGAGCAGGCCAAAAGGGGGGCGGGAAAAAAAAGGTTGGCGCAAAAAGGTGGAGAAATTCCAGCTTCCCTCTTTCTCTCTCTGCTCGCGGCTTTGCTTCATCCTTCCCTGCGCACTACACACACCCATTTCATCATACACCGTCCTCCGACGCCGCATCGCGCGACCAGCAACGGCGCTCGTCTCGGGATCTTCCACCTTTCCAACCGGCGTCGAAACGTGCCTCGAACGGCCAGAAGGCACACCGGGCGGTCCCTACATCGGCAGTAGCAGCGACGCTCTCGCCAGCCATGATCATCTAGAACGCCACGCCCTCCTCCTCCCCCGCTCGACACGGGCATACCAAGAGCTTGCTCCCTGATTACATTCGCTCGCCCCGGCCTGCCAGACCGCGCCAGCCGCCGGAGCGGCCACGGTCGAGGGCCAGCTCCTCTGTTCAGCCCGCCATGTTTGTCCTCTCCGAGCTCGAGGACACCATCGCGGTGCACCCCAACCACTTTGGCATGCCGACGATCCAGGCCGTGTCGGACCAGATCAACCGGAAATTTGCCAACAAGATCCTTCAGGATGTGGGGCTCTGCATCTCGCTCTTCGACATCTCCTCCTGCTCCGAGGGCAGAGTGCGATGGGGCGACGGCCTTCTCTACCACAAAGTCACCTTCCGCCTCATCGTCTTCCGGCCTTTCACCAACCAGGTCCTCGTCGGAAAGATCAAGAGCTCCGATGAAACCGGCATCCGAGTCACGATGGGCTTCTTCGACGACATCTACATCCCCGCACCGCATATCCCTGCACCATCGGCCTTTGACCACCAGGAGAGGGCATTCTTCTGGCTCTTTGAGGCGAGGACCCCCCAGATTGCAGAGGATCCGCTCCTCTCTGCGCCAGAGGAGAGAATGTACCTGGATCCGGGCGAGCTCATCAGGTTCAGCGTCGAGTCGGACCAGTTCTACGACGCCGAACCCGGCCCACCCTCCGGGACCGACGCGAGCGGGGGTCCACACCTCGATCCTCATAGCCGCGAAGCTGCAAAGAAAGACACGCGGCCTCACTACTCTCTTACCGTAAGTGTCAGGCTCGCTTGCCAGGCTCCAAGGCCTAGCACTAAGTCCCTCAGACCTCTTCCCTGTTCCCGCATTGCCCCTCGCCCGTCTAGTGCTCCATCTCGGGACAAGGTCTTGGACTCGTCTCATGGTGGGCGGGCGCCGAACAGACTGAAGCGGTAGATGGAGGAGGAGCAGAAGAGGTGTACGACTACGATTCAGCCCAGCAGACAGAAGTCGTCGCCGGGCACGCCGAGCAACAAGCCGCACCACAAGTCGAGCACGACGAAGAGCTATAGGCGGCGCCCGCAGGGTGGAAGCAGGGCGGCGGCGGGCAAGCGCACCGGCCTGGGCGGGCGCAGATCCTCACAGCACGTCGCATTGGACGTGCCAGTGTAGTAGGGGACATGCGAGACCGGTCGCAGAATACAATGCTGAACCCAACCCGCGGTGAAAACATCGTGCAAGACCGCATCACTCGAGTCGCTGGGCCAGTGATCAGACGCCGTTGCCAAGGCACCTCGCGTCAAGGGGAAACAGAGACGCCCACTGACAGGTAGCTCGCTGATGTCGTACTCTGGATCCGCTCAGGGACGTGTCTGATCCGGAATCTGGGCGTCCAGAAGACACACGCAGCTTCTCGTCGTCAGACGCGAAGGAAGCGGAAGCGACGGGAAGCGTGAGGACGAGCGTTGCGAAGGTACATTCAAGGTAGCCAAAAGCCCATTGCGGCGTCTTGGCGTGAAACGAAGAGGGTGTCGAAGACCCAAGACGCAGAGTGATGAGAAGGATGAGGGGTGCTCAAAATTGTGAAGATCAACAGGGGAATGCTGGAGAGGCGGAAAGCCGGATGGCGTGCCGAAAGTGGAGACGGGGAGAGGGGGAGAGAGAGGCGGAGAGAGAGAGAGAGAGAGAGAGAGAGAGAGAGAGAGAGAGAGAGAGAGAGAGAGAGAGAGAGAGAGAGAGAGAGAGAGAGAGAGAGAGAGAGACGACGACGACGACGACGGACGGACGGACGGACGGACGGACGGACGGA
>NW_006920886.1:0-3836 GCF_000417875.1 Pseudozyma flocculosa PF-1
GGGTGCAAGAAGATCTGAGGGGGTCAGGGTTGGACTTGGGTAAGGGTCCCCCCTTAGGTCGACCCCCCGAAATGCAACTTTTGCTTTTTCTCCATGGCTATCCGTTCAAACTTCCTGAAACTTCCTGTACATCTCAATCTCATTGTTATGAACAACGTTCATTAGTGGCACAAGGCTGTATTGTGACATTTTTGGTCATCGACCCCAAAAGCGGACTTACTTTGAGCGACCGTAGCGCCGCAACCAGTAAGACAACTGATAAGGGATCCAGCAAAGAATATGCTCAGAAATAGGTAAAGAACAAGGTACACTACCTATCCCTACCCAACTTTTGGCTGGGTCCACCTTGTAACCCTAACCCTAACCCTAGCCCCGCGGCACCTCCCTGCCCACGGTCGTAACATCTGAGCAACTTTTTTTGTCGGCCCGGTCCTAAGGGGGGACCCTTAGAACAATCGTCCAAAAGGCAAATTCCTGTTTTGCCGTCCACTGAGCGTTCCGATCGCCCCCATCTTTTGCATGCAGCCTTGAATTGGTGCTACGCACAACTTTCAATAAGGGCTCAGAGCGATCCAAGCAACTTTCAATGTCGCTTACATAAGCCAACCCCAACTTTGACAAGCCATATCTCCGTCAGTTTTCATTTTCAGGTCTGGGGTTGGGGGTCTATCCTGCTATTCCACTCCTTCTCCTTCTATCTAGCCAATAAAAAGAGGTCAATTCCAAATCTTTTTGGAGGGATACCCCTTGTAAGTCCATTCCAAGCAGATTGCACACCAGGCCTTGAATGAGAGAACTTGAGGTCTGTTTGATCTCCTTGCAAGCCAGGAACAGCCCAGACAACCTGATGACTGGTGCTCTGATGGCTGGAATGTTGGCTTTCAGGGCCCTTGAATTGATGTCCTGACACAGGGCAGTTTTCTCCACTGGCGGCTGGCCCGTGCTTCTTGGTGGAGGGCCCAAGCCGCGCTTCGAGACCCGCCGACCCTCTGTTGCAGGCCTCGCTTCCTCTCCCGCCTCCTTAATCTATCAACGCCTTGCTTGCCCGCCACTCTTTCGACTCGCCTCAACAGACGGCTTCGTCCGACAATGCAGGGGAAGGTTTATTTGATCGGCGACTCGCTGACGCAGGTGAGTGTCGGCGACGGTGCGGGGCGAGAGCAGCAGGGCGGTGTCGCAGCTAGAGTGGAGCGTCCGGCTCTCGTGCCTGCTCGCCGGCCTCGACTCTTGCCCCTCCGTCCTCGTCGCTCGGATTTCGACTTACCAGCTCGCTCTGCTTCGCCTCTCGCTCGTCGCCTGTCCCGCCACCACGACTCTCGCAGTTCTCATGGACGTCCAACGGACTCGCGGCGGTGCTCGCCGATCGGTACCAGCGCCGGCTCGATGTGATTAACCGCGGCTTCTCTGGGTACAACTCGACGATCGTGACAGGCTTTGTCGAGCGGCTCGCACGGGAAGGCGATCTCGATGGCGTCAAGCTCGTCACGATCTGGTTGGGGGCCAACGACTCTGTCCTACCGGGCGAGGCTCGCGCCGTGGACCCGCAGACGTACAGCTCGAACCTGGTTCGACTCGTCTCGCTGCTCCCCGCCGACGCACGGGTGCTGCTGCTGACGCCACCGCCATTCTGCGCCGCCGCGAGGGCCGAGCACGAACGCGCCAACCCGGACGTCGTGGCTGCAAAGGACCGGGAAGAGGGGCACACGAGGCTATACAGCTCAGCGTGTCTGCGCGCCGCTGACGAGGTGCGCGGCTCGCGCGGCACCGTTGCGGCCGTCGAGCTGTGCTACCTCATGGAGGACGAGGCGGTGCGACGGTACGGCGATCGAGACGAGGGGCTCAAAAAGTTTCTGCACGACGGCGTTCATCTCACGCAAGAGGGGTACAAGGTGAGCTAGCGAGCAGATGGGCGGACGGTTTGGCTTTCCGGGCGCGCACCGAAGCAGGGGGACGACGAACGGGCCCGGCGATGCTGACACGCCGTCGCACCACGCTCTTTACCTGCGCAGATCGTGAGCAACGCTGTCGTACAGGCCATTGAGCGGCACTTTCCGGACCTCGATGCGGCATCGATGCGGTTTCCCGACTGGAAGTGAGTCGAGGCGGCGCCGTACCCCTCGTCGCGGCGTGGCGTGACCTGCTCGAGCTGACCGGATCACCTTCGTTCCAACCTGCTCTGATGGACCGAGCAAAGGCAGGTCGACCATACTCGCCCCGAAGCGTTCCTCGCGTCGCTCGACAAGCTATAGGCGCCCTCGCGAGAGGTCACAGCGGCGGCGGACGCCATTGGCAGGCCGTTCCCGCCCAGTCCTGCCGAACACACTCCGCTGGGCCGCGGGCGGGCTTGGAGGTGCGCCGCACCAGCGCCGACCCACGCCCTGCCACCTCCTTCCTCGCATGCCGAGGGGCCAAAGCGGTTCTGCGCGGGGTCACAGGCCGGCTCGCTCCTCGAGTCGAGGCGGGGATGGGGAAGATCTATCTCTATTGCACTACTGCGTCGCTCCGCCACTTTGCCCGTCCTCGACTGCGAGGCAGTGACCAAGGTGTCTGCACCGGGCCTGTCACACGACGAGTGCCCGTCCATCAGCCACTCCGCTTTCCAGTCCGATCCGGTATCCCTTGGCTCGGCACTCGACGATGCGCTGCGCGTCGACGGCGGCCCTCGTCCTCGCCCTAGCCGGCCGCGCGCCTCACTTGATCCACTTGCGCACCGGCAGCCCAGCGTACCCGGCCTCCCACCTGTCGAGAAAGACGTCGGGCCCGCCGCCGATGGTGCATTCGTGGGCCCACAGCGCCGACTGTGCCCACCGCTTGGCGATGCCCTCGTCTTGGGCGAGACACAGAGAGGAGAGGGCGAGCATCGACTTGATGGCGCCGTCAAAGTGAAGGTCGGGGAGGCGCGAGAGCATCGAGGCGGCCTTGAGGTCCGGGCCCATGCCTGCCGTGGCCGCGGGATGGAGCGCGAGGACGGCGCCGATCGAGGCGAGGGCGTTGCGCTCGTCGTCCTTTGCCGCCTCGACGTCAAACTTGGCGCGGTGCTGGGCAATCTTCTGCCAGATGGCCATGAGATCCGGCCGCAGCTGTCCGCGCTCGGCGTGGTAGGTGGCCTGGACCTGGTCGACGAGGTCCTCGAGGCTGGATGCCAGGTCGCGGTGGTCGTCCTGCCGCTCGGCCTCGCTCTGGCCCTTTGCGCCGTCGTCCTTGAGCAGGATCCGGCTGCGCTCGAGCAGCATGGGGAAGCTGCCGCCGACGAGCTTCTGGCGCGTCCTGCACGCCTCGTCGCCGTCGCGCTCGTCGAGCAGGCAGATGCCGCAGCGGCAGACGAAGCCGTGCTTGGAGAGCTGCGAGCGGCGGAGGGGCCAGGGCTGCTCGCCGCGCACGTACTGGTGCATGATCTCGGTCCCGGCCTTGAGCGGGTGGAGCGCCCGCGTGGTGACGACGTCGCCGAAAAAGACCGACGACACGTTGGGCAGGCAGGCGTGGTTGAGGATGGCGGGCAGCGGATGGACCATGGTCGAGCGCGACAGCTCCGAAGCGTCGAGCGCGCCGCCGCTGTCCGACTCGGCCGTGCCCGGGTTGGGTGCCGGACCAAAGGCGTTGAAGCGCAGCACGCCATCGACGTAGCTCGAGTCGATCGAGGGCCGGTCGAGCCCGGCGAGGAGCACGGCGCGGTAGTGCTCGACCCTGGGCGAGACGGCGCCGCCGCCGCCGCCGCCGCCGTTGAGCGAGAGGGCCGCGATGCCTCCCTCGATCCCGGACATGGCGAGGGCGATCGAGTCGGCCGACGGCTTGCCCGAGGATCGCTTGGGCGGCACCGGGTACGGCTGCGACACCCA
>NW_006920886.1:4117-8048 GCF_000417875.1 Pseudozyma flocculosa PF-1
CGAGGATCGCTTGGGCGGCACCGGGTACGGCTGCGACACCCAGCGCGAGTCGGGGACGCCCGGGCCGGCGGTGAGGCCCATGATGGGCAGCGCCCGCTCGGGCCGGTCGAGCATGGCGTGGATGCTCTTGGTGGCCGCCAGCACCTGGGTCGTGGTGCTCGTCACGCCCGTCTCGACCGTGTAGCGCAGCAGGTAGATGCCCTTGCAGCCGCTGTCGATGGCGTAGCTGCTGGCCGCCGCCTTGCACGACAGCAGCAGCTCGCCTTCCTCGACGTCCCTCGTCAGCACCAGGCCGCGCCCGGCGCCCGGAATGTCCTGCACGGCCACGGCGCCGAGCCAGTCGCCCTGGTCGAATCGCGGCGTGGGGTAGCTCGACGAGTCAAAGTAGTACGACCACACGTTCTCGTGGCTGGGGCCCTCGGCCGCCGACTGCTGTGCCGCCCGCGCCGCCACGAGGTGCGGGTAGACGCGCTCTCCCGCCGAGGCGGCATCCTCGCCCGCCGCCGCGGCCAGCTTGAGCGCCGCTTCAAACGCGGCGTTGGCCCGTTCGTAGTCGCCCAGATGGTGCAGGATCCGGCCCTCGAGCTCCAGGTCGCGGCCGTCGAATTTGGGATCCTGGCCGAGGACGCGCAGCAGGCGCGCCGCTGCCACCTCTCGAAGGGCCGCGCCAGGGCGGTTGTGCTGGAGCAGGGATTCGGCAAGCTGACGGGTGCGTTGGGCGAGCGCCCGCCGCTCGGCCTCGTCGAGTGCCTCGAGTGCGGTTTCGAGCTTCTGATGACTTGTGGAGCCTTCCCGCTGCTCTTGGTGGGCCTTAAGCCGTCTTGCGGCAAACCTCGAGAGCGGGCCGTCCTGCAGCCATCGGCAGCCCTTGGTGTTGGCTGCGCAGGGGCTCTGCTTCCAGATGTCCTCGATCGTCGCAAGATGGTCTGCCGGTGCAGCCTCGACCTGCAGCGCCTGCCACTCGACGCCTTGCAGCAGGTGTTCGTCGTGCTGGCCGAGCCCATCGACGATGAGGACGTCGGACGGCGTGTCGACGCGGACGCCGGGCACGTTCTTGCCGCCGAGCGCCGGGCCGCCCTTGCCAAAGTGGTTCTGGCTGATGTAGGGCTCACGGATGGCCAGGACGGTGCCGATGGGCAGGTGGGCATCGAGGTCGGCGCCGGACAGATGGAGATTTGGTGTAAAGTGAGAGATCGAGACGGGGATGGCGTGGCCAGAGGGCAGGGTGGCGATGAAGGTGCAGCTGACGTAGAGGTTGAGGCGGGAGGCGACGCGGCAGAGGAGGTAGCGGCCCTCGAAGCGCTTGGGCGCGGCAAAGTCGTCTGCATCGAGCCGGGAGAGGTCGACGAGGGGCTTGTCGGAGGCGTAGCTGCCGTAGCCGTCAAAAGTCTGGCGCGGCAGGTAGAAGCGCCTGCGCTTGCGGCCCGTGTCGGGGTCGCAGCCGGCGGCGTGGACCTCTTCTGCCCTCCTCTTGATCTCGGCGTCCTGACGTGCCATGAGGGCGCGGAAGGGGACCGGCTTGATCTTCTTGGGCGACGCGAGGGCAGCGTGTTCGCGCTGGAGGGCATCGCGCTCCTTGTCGATGAACTTGTTGTAGTTTTCGAGGAGCGCCTGGACGGCGCCGCGGAAGAGATCGGCGTCCATGAGGGGATCCATGGCGGGAGCGTCGCCGTCGTCTGAGCCGCCATCGCCGTCGGCAGCGCCTGCATCGTGCTCATCCCGAGGCTCGTCTTGGTACTCGTGGGTGCTCGGGTTGAGCGCGATGAGCTGTGCTAGGTTGGACTGGACCTCGGGATCCGGGTCAGAGAGTTGGAGGAGCTGCTCCGGGTCCGGCAGCGCCAGGCCGATGTTGCGCAGCGCCCTGAGCAGGTCTTCCATGTCGGTGTGGGCCTAGCTTCGGGACGGGATGGGGGTGACGAGTGAAGTGGGAAGGAGACCGAAGCGGTGCGAGCGGGACAGCGAGAGCGGCGGCGGGAGGGAGGTGGCAGGCATAGTGGAGGCCACCGGAGGCGGCGTCGAGAAGAAGCGCCGTTTGGAAAAACCTCGACGACGCCGTCTCGGGAGTCGGGCGCCGGCCCGGCTCTGGCGGGGCTCAATATCGGGCATCGCCGTCGAAGGCGGGCGACATCGGGTCCAGGGGCCAGCCGCTCGAGGATCCCGAGAAGCGGCCTGCAGGCTGGCTACCGACTCGACGCCGCTGACCTGTCGTCCGGTCGAAGCCAGAATCACAGCTGCGCCAGACACAAGGCCAATGGTCGGCAAGCGTAAGTCGTGACAGCCTGTGCGGCATGCTGAGTTGATGGGAGGAGAAAGCAAGCCGTCTGTTCAAGGACTGTGTGCTGCGAAGTGAGTCCGACTGATAGGGCGTGGACGGGGCGTCGGCCGTGGCATGACGACGAGCAGCCCATCCGAGCCATGCCGCAGCTCTGGCTTTGGAGGAGCGACATCGGAAGGGTTGGGGCGTCTCTCTGAGCGAGTGAGAAGGATGGACGCCGTCGATGGGCAAGGGTGCTTCTGTTGACCCGGGGATGCCATTACGCTGCGTGACAGGCAGGTCGCCGCTGCAACCGCCAGATAGAGCTGCTCTGTCTAGATCTCACTCACCCTTTCGGCATGAAAGCCAGACCCTGGCCGTGGTTCGGCGAGCTCGGATGGATGGAACACCGTACCGCACCGCGCCGCGCCGCGCCGCGTGGGGGGCCGCCTCCGCCGTCGGAAAGCCAACGCAACATGCATCCGGACCTGCCAAGGCGAGAGAGGTCCCTCGAGTCACCACGGGGGAGCGGTACCATCGGGCGGCCATCGACGTCGAGAGGGCTGGCTGCGACCGGGCGTGAGCGTGCCTCTTGGCCGTCGTTCGTATCGGGTAAGCCAGCGCGGCAGGCTCAGTAGGTAGGAGCGAGGGGCCAGCATGCCGGCTTTCGCCCGTGGCGCCACTCCGTCCTGGCATTGCGTAAGCCGCGAGGGAAGCCGGCGCGGCCTGCCACACGCGGTCCCGACGGGTCAGCGGGGCTCTCTGGTTCGTCGTCGACCAGCCCTGGCACCGCGACCAGACGACGACCCGCCCTGATGGCCATCTGACTGTATGGCGGCTGGGGGCGGCGTCGTGCCCTGCTGCTGGCGAGCGAGCCAGGATACGCTAGCCACATGACGGGCTGGTCAGCCGACGGCGACGCCAAGCGCGACGCCGGCGACGGCTACGACGACGTCGCAGAGAACCAGAAGGGCTGCAAGCTGGCGCCAGGTCTCGGTCTGAGAGATGGATGGACCCCATGGTCGACCCTCGGAGCCCCGTAGGTACCGGTGGCCGTTGGATGACCCAACGGCGTCGGCATTGGCAGCCGCGCGCGGCATGCCATCGTGAGGGCGAAGGCGGCGCGAGAGAGAGGGATGGGCGAGATGGCCAACAGGTAGGTAGACTGGGAAGCAACGCCCAGATGGCGGCAGAGGCGATCTCGATCTGCGTCGGTCGTCATGAAGCAGTAGAGTGGTGGTGTGGTGTGGGGTTGGCGGCGCTCTCTGATGATGCCAGCCAACCAGCCTGGAACCGGCCGCCATGACGGTCCCAACGTGTCCTCCTCACCTCAAGGGGCCGTCTGGCCGTGCGTGGCTCGGCACAGGCGGCAGCGACCAGCGGTCAGGAGGATCCTGGCAAAGACAAGCTGTCAAGGTGGCCCCCGAGCAGAAAGCTGAGGGCGAGCCAGACGCGGCACGGGCCGGCCGGTGCGTCGAGGGAGCCGCCGGAGGTCGAGATCCGTCGGGCGCGCTATGCGTCCGTCCCGGCCACGCCTGCCTAGCGTGGCAGCCAAGCCAAGCCAAGCCAAGCACACCGCTGCTGCTGCTGCCGCCGCCGCCACTTGTGGCAAGGTGGATCGAGGCGTGGCCATAGCCTGGACCATGGCGGCGGACGTCGATCGCGAGCGGGCTGGTG
>NW_006920886.1:8119-16593 GCF_000417875.1 Pseudozyma flocculosa PF-1
ACAACTAATTANAACGGTAAGTTACTAAGGCGGCCTAAGTACCTCGGTCGGAACCAGTGGGCGGCGGCGATACTCGAGAGGGCGNGTGGTCCGCGACTGCGGCCGGTGTCGAAGGACGCGGGTCCGGTGTCGCCTGCCATAATGGGTGGCGAGGCGGGCGATGCGCGGGGGGAGACGAGTGGGGCTGCTGAGCAAGAGCAAGCAGCGCGCCGCCAGGCCCGGCTTGGTGGGCGGGCCAGCCAGGCCGGACGTTTGAGCGAGCGAGTGAGTGCGTGTCGTGGCAGAGGGACGGCACGCGCCCAAGGGGCAGGCAGGACCGAGAGGCCAGGCAAAGGCAGGCGAGGCCAGGCCAGGCCGCGTCCTGGATTTGCTTGGCTGAGGCGGGCGCGAGAGGGTCAGGCTGGCTGGCGGCGGGCGCCGCGAGGGGAAACCCTGGCCTGGGTCCACGCTGTCGACAGCCGCCCGAGGCCCGACCCGACCGACGCTTGGCTGCCGCCACCTGCAGCCAACCATTGGCTCCACCAGCCTCGTCGGCCCCCTCGTCGTCCTCCTCGTGCCCCACTCTATCCTCTCCCGGCGTCTCTCTCTCTTTCTCTCTCTCTCTCTCTCTCTCTCGCCGCCTCGCACTCGCCCATCCGACCATCGTCAAGCCCTCCGCCTCGCTCGCAGTTCTCGCCATCGCCGACGCCCGCCACCTCCGTCGGCCTTATCGACTTCGACAACAACGTCGACAGCGCGCCATCCGCCACCACTGTCGCCACCGCCACCTCGCGCCATCCGGATCCCGCAGAGACATAGTCCAGCCTTGGTCTGCCATCGGGAAGCGCACCGCTGGCGTCCATCCAGCAGTCCCACTCGAAAGGACGCCGTGCCGTCTCGTACCACGCCTTTGCCACACTCGCCCCGGCCAGAGCCGCTGCTCCTCTCCTCGACAGCCTTCGGCCTCGGCGCACCTGCACTGCACGGCCAGCGGGTAAGACCGAACGGCGCTTGCGATCCAGCCTACCTCGACGACCCATTCTCTCTGCCCTTGCCCTCTCTTCTGCAGCTCCCGTGGTCACATCGCAGGGAGAGCTGGGCAAGGGCGCGTCGTCTTTTCCGGATCGCTCCTTCTTCTCTCATCTCCCTACCTAGGCAACCCGCTCTCTCTGCCCAACATCAACGATCCCTTGGACTGCAGGTCCACACGGTCATCGCCTTCTTGCTGCTCTGCTTCGAGCTCAACCCTGCTCGACCGACGCCGCCCGCCCGTCCGACTGCCGGCCTGCCTGCAGCACCACCTTATCTCGGCATCCGGTGTTTAGCTTTCCTCTGCACGACAGCCAGCCCAATCTTGAGTCTGCAGGCACAAGCTCCCCACGCACACTCTGCCACACCCTAGCCTCGATCCGGACGCGCCACCACGCCGTCCAGCTCCCGCGGGCAGTCGTGGCCATGTCGCAGCCACCCACGCCCTCGTCGTCCTCGCGGCCGCTCCCTCAGATGTACCACCAACAGCAGCCATCGCACCAGCCGGCACAACAGTCATCCTCGGGTCGCAACTCGTCGCCCCAGCTGTCTGCAGCTGCCTTGGCCGCCCTGACACCCCTGCGGCGTGGTCGTGGTCGCCCGCCCAAGAACAAGGAGCTCATTGCGCAGCGCGAGCGCGAGCGGATGGAGGCCGTGCAGCGGGCGCTCGAGCTCGGCATCTCGCCCGACCAGATCGAACAGCTCCAGCGCCAGCAACAGCAGCAGCTGCGAGATCGCCAGCAGCGCGAGCGGACATCGACCCCCCAGCGACCCATGCCGCACACGCCGCAGCGGATATCCAGGCTGGCCCAGCAGGCGTCGTCGCCCCGGCTGCGGCCACCGAGCGACCCCTACCAGAACGGCTCCACCTCGCCCTACCACCCGCCGCCTCAGCAGCAGCAGCACCCGCAACCGCAGTACCTGCACGCCCACGTCGTCTCCTCGCCCGATCGCGGCCTGATGTACGCTCCGGTGCATCCTGGCACCTACTTCCCCATGCAGCCACCGCCACCGCCGTCGGGCCCAGGGAGTACGTACCCGCACCAGCTCAATCCACAGGCATATGCCTACCAGCAGCAGCAGCAGCAGCAGCAGCAGCAGCAGCAGCAGGCATTACCGCCCCACTACGCATACCAGCAGCAGCAGCAGCAACAGCTCCAACAGCAGCAGCAGCAGCAGCTCCAGTTGCAGCAACAGCAGCAGCAGCAGCAGCAGCAAAGGGTCCAGCAGCAACAACAGTACCCCACGCTACCACAGCAGCAGCCTCCACCGCAGCAGCCGCAACAGCCGCAGCCCCCACATCAACCGCAGCAGCTCCAATCGCCCCAGCTGCCCGTCCAGCTGCCGCCGTTCCCAGCCTTTCCCGGCCACCGGCAGCAGCAGGAGATGCAAGCACAGCAGAACCAGGCGATGCAGCAGAACCTTTCGCTGCCCATGACGCCGTCCCGGACCTCGAGCGAGGCCGGCTCGGCCCATGGCTCTGGCGGTGCAATGGTGGCGGGTACCGGCCCGGGGGTCGCCGGAGCGACGTCTGTCGAGGGTGGAGGGACGATCATGACACCGGCAGGCGGCAGCATTGGAGCGGGCCTCGGGCAAGCCGTCGGCAACGCGGGCGCCTCGCCCGCCAGCCGCACGCGTGCGCGCAGAAGGAGCGAGCGGACCGAGACGAGCGAGCCGGAGCTCAAGGTGCCCGAAGAGGGCGACCTTGGGTGGATGCCCGAGGGCGCCGACGTCGAGCAGGCGCATGACGTTTACGCCGCCATCTTCGAGGTGGTGCGTAACCACATCGACAAGGCTGGGAGGCGGGTCGCGGAGCCGCTACAGGACTGCCCTGATCCAGAGTCGGATCCGGAGTACTACGAGAAGGTGAGTGCCGACCGTGCGGCCCGGGCTGTTGAGACTTACGAGCGCGCATCAAGACCACCGACTGACCCGCATCGCTGCTCTGCCCTCTGGCCCCCTGTCCGTCATCCCCCCGCCTGCACCTCGCCCTCGATCTTCCCTGCGCAGATCGAGCGGCCGACCTCGCTCGCGGCCATCGAGCAGCGGATCAGGGACCGCGACTACCCGAACGCGCTGGCGTTCGAGCTGGACATGCTGCAGCTGTTTGAAAACGGGCGGAGGCTGCACCCGATCGGCTCGCAGACGTACGGCGACGTCGTGACGCTGCAGCGCCTCTACCACCACCTCACCAAGGCGCGGCCGTCATGGGCCCCCAGCCGGCGGCGCACCTCGGTGGCCGACATCCAGGAGGCGGCGCGCGATGCCGACCCAGAGCGCCACTTTGCCTCGCGGCCGTATGGCCCCGGCTTCGCCAGCCTGGGCTCCGAGGGCGACCTGACGACGCGGATCAGCGGCAAGATGAAGACCTACTACGAGCATCTCAACTTCAAGGGCAAGGCGTACCGCGTCGGCGACTGGGTCCACCTCATGAACCCGTCGGACCCGACCAAGCCGATCGTGGCCCAGATCTTCAAGGTGGCGCGGCGCGACGACCAGCCCGACCAGGGCTACATCACCGTCTGCTGGTACTTCCGACCGGAGCAGACCTTCCACCCGCCCAGCCGGCGCTTTTTCCGCGACGAGGTGGCCAAGACGGGCTACTTTGCCGACCACCAGATCGAGGACGTGCTGGAAAAGGTGCTCGTCATGTTCTACACCAAGTTTATGCGCGGGCGGCCCAAGGCCGATTACTGGGACCCGCGCAGCCCGATCTACATCACCGAGAACCGGTACAACGAGCAGCAGCGCGTGTTTCACAAGATCAAAAGCTGGGCCAGCTGCGTGCCCGAGGAGATCCGCAAGGTCGAGACGCCGATGGACGTGTTTGACAAGTCGATCCCGGCACCGCCGCGCGAGGAGTCGCCGTTCCTCCGCGGCGTCGACG
Organism: Pseudozyma flocculosa PF-1; assembly: GCF_000417875.1. NCBI lineage: Eukaryota > Fungi > Basidiomycota > Ustilaginomycetes > Ustilaginales > Ustilaginaceae > Pseudozyma > Pseudozyma flocculosa. The sequence continues at coordinate 12,015 of NW_006920886.1, forward strand.
GGCCGGGCGCGCTGCGCGACGAGGATCCGTCGGCGGGCGAGGGGCTCGAGTTCCCCGACCTGTTCAAGGACAGCACCGCCGACGACCCGCTGCGGTCGAGGAAGCGCAATCGCGCCGGCGACGCCGTGGCCAGCGGTGCAGCGGCGGACACAGCGGGAGGCCCCACGTCGTCTGGCGTCGCAGTCCATCCGAGCCGCATGGCGCCGCTCGAGCTCTTCAACCACCTCGCCGGTCTCGTGGCCGCTCGCGTCAGCGCGCAAGACTACCTCAAGATCCAAAAGATGCTCAGCGGCCCGCAGGCGGCCACGCTCGACATGGCGCGCGAGAGCCACCTCCTCGGCGGAGTCGACCCCAATCTGCTCAACGAGCTGCGCAACGCAGCATTCGCCGCCGGTATGGCGGCCGCCAGTCGACCGCCGGCAGCGGCTGCACCCTCGTCGCAGCAGCAGGGCGGTGCACCAGCATCCCTGGTGGCTGCTGACGCTGCCAGCGGAGCCGGGCCGACCTCGGTTGGCAGCGACCTCGTTGGCATCGTGGCCGCCCAGAACGGCGACGGCGAGTTCGGCGACCTGCCCGAAGAGACCCGGCGGCTGTTTGCCGACACTCCTGAAGGCCAGGTGACGTGGACCCCGTCGAACCCGCTCGATGGGCCGGTGCAGCACGCGCTGCGGCAGAATGGCTTCTGGGACCCGCGAGAACTTCTGGGCTCTCCCTACAGCCTCGACTATCTCTACGACCAGGTGTCGCGCGTGGAGGCGGAAAGAGGAGCCGACACCAAGATGGACGTCGCCGACGAAGCGGCCGACGATGTCAGCGGCGATGCCCAGGCGGCGCGCCGCGCCCCGTCCGACGCCTCGCCGTCGTACACAAGCTACGCTCCCGGTGCGTCGGACTCGCTCGCAGCGGTCGCGGCTGCGGCTCCGAGGAGCTCGCCCTCGGCGCTAGCTGCAGTAGCCGCAATGGCCCCCGATGCGTCCGCCTCGGCGCAGCAGCCACAGCAGCAACGTCTGGAGCAGCAGCAGCAGCAGCAGCAGCAGCAAGGCTCCTTGACGCCGTTCATGAGCCAAAGCGGATGGGCGAGCGACTGGGGCGAGGACCACCAGAAGACGGCCGATGCGCTTGCAGGTGAGTGTCGGTGCGGACAGCGATCGATTTTCTCGTGGCGGGCCCGCGGGGCTCAGAGTGCTACCTGATGCTGACGCCAGCGAGTCTCGCTGCACGACCCCCCTGACTCTTCCGACTGCTCCTACATCCTGCCCGCGGATGCAGAGTTCGTCGGGCAGTATGACGGCACGCAGCTCAATCTAGGCGGCTTTGGAGGCTTCTACAGCTCGGACTGACGGTCGTCTCGCAGGCCAACAAACTTGCCGCGCTCGACGTCAGGTCGACACCGACATCGAGGACGCATCGCACCGCATTGCCTCACCTCGTCCTGCTTTCTTGCTCGAACCCCATCACTCCTGCGCTTGCCTGCCTGCCGCTCGTCGGAGCATGCGGACCACGGCGTGGTGGGGCTACCTGTAGACTCGCTCTTGGTCTCGGCCTGGCCCTCGTGCGCAATTGCCGTACCGTGGTGTTCCTTCGTCTACCAGCAATCCCATCGCTGGATTGCATCTCATCCTACTTGCGGTCGCACGTCTGCTGCCCCTGCGATCGCCCGGCAGTCTTTGGCTCTGGCCACGGCGAACCAGCCACCTTGCAGGGGTCGGACGGCTGAGGACGCCTGGCTGTGGAAATTTCTCGTGCGAGAGAAGATCGGGGCGCGGCATCGCCTAGCCTAGCCGCGTCGAAGCGGCTGGAAGGGCGTACGTGCAGGCCCAGGCCGAGCGATGAGCGGCGCTTGTTGGGGCCAACCAGATGGCTCGCCCGGCTGGCGCTGCCCGCTCGCCCGCCTTGATCACACGCCCCAGGCTGGATGGAGGGGGGGGGGGGCAGCGTGCGGGCGACGGAGAGGCGGAGGGGCCAGCCAGCCAGCCAGCCAGCCAGCCAGCCAGCCAGCCAGGCCACGTCGTCTGCCGATCCTGCTGGATGCGGGCGAGCGCTCACGTCGTCTCCAGGCTGGCTGCCCGTCTCGCATCGACCATCGTCACCCCCCACCACCACCACCCCCACCACCACCACCATCATCCCCCTTCATCCGCCTCGTTTCGTGCTCTCTCCTCCCTCGACCTCCTACCCTCTCCGTCACCCGTCACACGCCTCTTCGTTCTCGGCATACACTTCCCGCCTCCACTCTCCGTCTGCTCCGCTCGACGACCCTACCCTCATCCTTACGCTCTTCAGCACGGCCGACATACACTGTTCGCTCTCCCCTCTCCCTCCTGGCCCTCACTTGATCTCGCTTCGCGCATCGACGAACTCGACCTCACCCGTGTCTCGATCGGCGCGGCCACTGTATACCTAGCAACGCCTCCCCTACCCTTCGCCTGTTCCCATCCTCTGACCAACCCGCCTTGGACGACCGCTCTCGCCGGATCCAGGCCAAGCTCGGCATCTCGATACGCTGCTCCGCTTGCCCGGCCTCCAACCTCCTTCATCCACGCTTGGACTCTCCTCTCTTCTCTCTCTCTCGTCGACAGACCCACTCCGCACCCGACCCTCGCCCACCATGGCAGCTGCAGGAGGAGGCGGCGGCACCGCCGACTTTATCGGAGCTCTGATCTCGCTCATCTCCAAGTCCGACATCCGCTACCAGGGCTTCCTCGCCTCGATCAATCCCGAGCAGGCCACCGTCGCTCTCGAAAAGGGTGAGTCTCCGTTCCGCTCGTCTCGAGTTCAGGTGGATTCGCAGCGCCGCTCGCAGACCTGGCTGACCATGCTCGGCTCCTCGACTCTCGCCTGAACCTGACCCGACCCCTCCCCTCCCCTTGCCTCCCCAACAGTCCGATCCTGGGGCACGGAAGGTCGACTCACGGCGCTCGGACGCCCGCAGGAGGAGATCCCGGCCAGCGACCACGTCTACGACTACATCATGTTCCGCGCCGCCGACGTCAAGGACCTCAAGATCGACGACCCCAACCCGACGCGGCCTGACCCCACCCCGCCGCAGCCCGCCCTCAACGACCCCGCCATCCTCAATGTGAGTAGCCCTACAGCTTCTTCAGAGCCCCGCGCCGGCTCGCCTCGCCTCGCCTCGCCTTGGTTCCGCCCCGCCCTGCCCTGCCTGCCGCCGTCGCCGCCTTGACCCAATCGACGGGCGACGCATGATGAACCATTTACGGATGTAAAATGCCCTACGGGGCTAGCTTGTCCGAGAGCGCATAACCCCATGTGGATGCTTCCGTTGCCTTCCTTCTGATTCCGCCGTCGCTGGGCCAGCGGTCCTGCCGACGCCAAGGCGGGGCAGGGCAAAGGCAGAGGCGAAGGCGATCGGGCAAAGGCACAAAGGCGGGCGACGCCGCTCCTCGGTTCTCGCCGACGCGCAAGCGTGCTGACGCTCCCACATCTTTCCCTTCGACTCCTGCCGTCTTTTTGCGCCCTTCTGCTGCTGTAGTCGAGTGCCGCCCCGCAAGGTGGCTTTGGCGGCCCGGGCGGTCCCATGGGCGGGCCCTACGGTGGACCCGGCATGTACGGCATGCCTCCTCCTCCTCCTGCCGGACCCTACGGACCCGGCCCCGGTGGCTACCCTGGCCCCGGTGCCCCCGGAGCTCACTTTGGCGGCGGTCCTGGCCCCGTCTTCGGAGGACCACCTCCGCCAGCGCCCGGTGCCCGCGGCCCTCCTTCGGGTCAGCCGCCGCACGCGGCAGCCCAGCCGCCCGCTGCCGCAGCTGCAGTCTCTCCTGCGCCTGCCCCTGCAGCGGCTCCCGCTGCTGCTCTTGCTGCTGCTCCTGCTGCCACGGCGACAAAGGACGCTGCCAGGAAGAGCGCGAGCCCTGCGGCCGCTGGCGCCACCAACGGTCAAACCTCGACGCAGAAGTCGCCCTCGGCTGCCGCTCCCGCGCAGGCCTCGGCTTCAGCCGACAAGGTGCTCGAGGAGATGTCGAAGCTGAGCGTGAGCAAGCCGGCCGCCCCTCTGAGCACTACGCGGCTGCCTGCCTCGGCGCAGCTGCCCGCCATCCCCCATGCGGCCGCCGCAGCCGCTGCCGCTGCTTCACCTCCGGAACGTCGAGGCCCGCGCCCGCGCCGCAACCAGAACAACGGTGGCGGCCACATCCACCACGGCCACCTCCAGGACGTGGCCGGCCCTGTGTCGGTGCCGAACAAGGATTTCGACTTCGAGAGCGCCAACGCCAAGTTCAAGAAGCCGGGCGTCGCTTCGCCGGGCGCCGAGGGCCAGCCGGACGGTGGGGCGGCGAGGCAGGCCAACGGCGCCAACGGGGGCGGAGGGGGCCTGCTAGATGCCATTCCGCCGCCGCTATCGTCGGGCGACGGCAAGAGCTTCTACGACAAGAAGGGGTTCTTTGACAATATCTCGAGCGAGATCAAGGAGCGCTACGACCGAGCATCGCCGTCGAACGCTGCAGCCGCGGTGGCATCTTCCTCTGGTTTCGGTGGCGAAGGGGGCGCGGGCGACTTTGGGTCCCAGGGCGGCGCTGGCGGCGGAGCGGGGGGAGGCGGACGAGGCGGGCGCGGACGGGGC
>NW_006920886.1:17082-29925 GCF_000417875.1 Pseudozyma flocculosa PF-1
CGGCGGCGGACCGAGGGGCGGCTACGGCGGCGGCGGTGGCGGCGGCAACGCGGTGCCGATGAGCGGTGTCTTTTGAACGGCGAGGGGCGCGGCTGACGTCGCATGTCCCGAGAATGCAAAATCATCCGGACCGGCAAGGGAGCACGATGCTCTCCTCCGTCCACCACACATCAGCCTTGACGCCGAGCGGCCGAGTGTCATCGTACGTGGGCGTGAGGTCGGGTCATCGTCGTCGTCGTCGAGGATGAGGACGGAGCGAACCAGCTCGCTTCTTCGACCGCCCACTAGGCAGGCGGGTAGAAGCCGGAATAGAGGAGGATGCTACAGACGTACCAACCGGCCAACCAGAGCAGGGCTGCGTCGAGGAGACGGGGCCAGGACCGAGGAGGATGGAGGAAGGACGAGGCGAGGCCGTACCAGAGTAGGGGCATGCCGCCTGGACTTGCGAAGCGGAGCGAAATCTGCACGTGGCTTGCCAGTGCCAGTGTGGCGGTTAGGAGGGCGGTGAGGAGGATGTGGGGGAGTAGGGAAGGGTGTTGGGTCGTCATCCCGGAGGAGGGGGAGGAGGAGGGAGAAGGGAAAGAGAGCGGGGCTGCTGCTGCTGCGGCTGTTGGTTTGGACGTCTTGCTCTGTGTCGTCGTCGAGCGTATCGACGCTCTAAAGGCGCGGGGGACGAGGAGGTACACGATTTCGACGACGTCGGAACGTGCAGAGTAGCAGACGAGGGTGTAGATGCACAGCGCCAGCACGGGCGATGCCAGGATGAAGTTGGGCAGTTGAGACCACGTCCAGTATCGGAGAAAGCCGACGTCCCTGCGTGTCGGCGCGTGGGTCGGGGAGGGAAGGAGGGGGATGTGAGTGAGCCCACACCGGGCCCGGTCGGTCGGTCGGTCGGTCGGTCTATGCCCCTCACTACGGCCAGCCCTGGCTGCTGGGAGGCTTCGTCGCACACTCACCAGTACTGGTCCTGCACGAACGCGTAGACGCTCCTGCTTCCCGCGCGACACCAGGGTCTCGTACCGCCAGCATCGAGCGAGGAGGCCGTATCGACGCAGAACCGCCCGAACGCCCATACCTGGGTCAGGAGGAAGGGCGAGATGGAGAGGGGTACGAGCAGCGCCGCCTCGGACAGGTCGACGAGGGCAGCCAGCGCGCCGCTGTTGCCTGCCGCATCTTGGGCAGGCGCCCAGAAGAGGTCCCACAGGATAAACCCAGAGAGGAGGACGCCGTTGGAGCGGAACGACGTGGCGATGGCAAAGCAGCAGGCGGCGCACAGCCGGCGCGTAAAGGTGTCGCGGGTCGGTATCGCAGCCGGGCTCGGCTTTGGCTCTGGAGAGGGCGAGGGCGAGGGCGAGGGCGAGGGCGAGGGCGAGGGCGAGGGCGAAGGCGACGGAGAAGACGAAGAGCCCCTCTGGCTCTGGCTGTGACTCGAGGAGGGCGGAGCGAGGCTGAGCATTCCGAGGAGGGCAAAGAGCGAGTAGAAGGGTTCCGGGGTAGGAGACGAGAGGGCGGTGCCGGCGGCGGGGCAGATGAGCGAGAGGGCAGCCGAGAGCCAGGCGAGGCGGAGCGAAGCCGTGTGGGCCCAGATGAGGCGGAAGAGGATGAGGGGTGCGATCCAGGTGGCGACGTTTGCGAGGAGTGTGGTCAAGGCGAGCGCGCTGAGCGGGCTCCATGGCCCCCCGGCGCCGCCGAGGGAGAGGTAGCCGGTGATGCGGAGGAGGGCGACGATGCCCGGCTGGAAGGCGAGCATCTGCTCGTGGCTGTATCCGCCGCTGGCGGGGAGGGAGAGGTCGGGGTGCGAGGGTGCCGGCGTGGGCGAGGCGATGGAGAGAAAGTAGACGGTGTCCCAGCGTACGAGAGCGAGGAGGGGTGCGGCTGCGCCAAACGAGAGGCCGTGGCGGTTGCGAGGGTCGAGGCCGAGGGCGACGAGGTGGGGCGAGGTGTCGAACGACTGCTGGAGCGACGAGGCGAGGCAGAGGGCGGCGAGGGAGGCGATGCGGACCTTGAGCGAGAGGTTGAGGATGCGGCTGTGGCAGCGACGCAGCTTGTCATTGTCGTCGTGGTCGTCATCGTCGTCGTCTTCGTGGTGGTGGTGGTGGTCGTAGCGCTGACTTGAGGACAGCTTGGGCGGCAGGGCGGCGGCGGCGGCGGCGGCGAGCGAGTGTGCGGTAGATGACGACGACGACGACGACGACGGCGAGGTGGCGGGCGTGGTGGAAGGAGGGTGCATGGTGGCTGCGGAGGGGGCAGTCGAGTGGGTCGAGTGGTGGAGCTGCGGTCCAGCCTGCGCCGGGTGGTGGGATGGCAGGGTGGCCAGGGGGAGTGAGGGATGGCAGGGCGGCCAGGGGGAGTGAGGGATGACAGGAAGGAGAGAAGGAGGTGCGGCGGGCCAAAGAGGAGGGTAGGCGAGGAAAAGGGGGTGCTCGGGCCCTCTGTTAGCCCACAACCCTCGTCGTGCCTCCACCTTTGCCAGGCAGCACCTTTGAACGACGTTTGACTCGGGCGGATGGCGTGGCCAAATGGGGGGGGGAAGAATTCGAGGGCGGCAGAGGGCGGTTGAGGATGGGCCTGGTTGGCAGCTCGCCTCGGCCCATGCCATCCTCGTTCTGCACCACCAAGCAAGCACCTCACCGCCACCGCCACCGCCACCGCCACCGACCCACAGACACCACCATAACCGGCGCGCTATACGCCCGCCCCCCTTGGATCCCGACACCTGGCGCCGTCGTCCCTGCCCTCCCCCCTCTCCTCGGCACCAATGGGCGTCGCCTTTAGCTCGCTCTGGTCCGGCCTCTTTGGCTCAAAGGAGCTCAAGATCTGCATCCTCGGCCTCGACAATGCCGGAAAGACGACCCTCATGTACAAAATGACGCTCGGATCCGTCGTCAGCACCGCGCCCACCGTCGGCTCCAATACAGGTCCGTCTGCGCCCGCCCCCTCGACATCCCCGCTCGCACTGGCCAAACTGACCGTCCCAAGGCCCTTCACCCCCTCCCCTCGGCAGAAACATTCGAGTACAAGAACCTCAAGTTCATGCTCTGGGACGTCGGCGGACAGACGTCGCTCCGCACCAGCTGGTCGTCGTACCTCACCGCCACCGACGCCGTCATCTTTGTCCTCGACAGCAACGACCGCGCCCGCGTCGACCTCGCAAAGCACGAGCTCCACCGCATCGCAGACGACGAGTCCATCGCAAACGCCCCCATCCTCGTATGGGCAAACAAGCAGGACATCAAGGGCAGCTTGTCCCCCGCAGAGATCTCCCAGGCGCTCGCCCTCACCGCCTTCCGCGATCGCACCTGGCAGATCTTTGGCTGCTCGGCCCTCACCGGCAAGGGGTGCGTCGGCTGTGTTGCCGGTGCACCGCCCGTTCCGTCTGAGCCTGGTTTCGCCCGAGCTGACTCGGTCCCTCCTGCTTCTGCCCCTCCTCCTTTCCCTTCTTCTCTCGCCAGCCTCACCGAGGGTCTCGATTGGCTGGCACACACCCTCGGCGCAAAGGGGTAAGTGGCCACCCGCGCCTCATTGGCCCCGTCCGACTCCCCTCTCCCGCCCCCCTGGCCGTCTCTCTCTCTCCCCCTTCCTCGCGTCTCTACCCCTCTCTTTCCTCTTGGACAAGGTCTCGGCCAGCTGGCGTGCCTCTTGACGACGTCGACGTCGGAGCGATGCCTGCGACGCGCCGCATTGTCGCCAGTCCTCTGAAAAGCATCGGCAGCGGAGCCATCCGCCGACGTGCCCGGCACGCTCCTCTTGCCCGCCACCGCCTGGCCCATGCTGCGTTTTCCGCAGCACTGCGGCCACGCACGCACGCGCTCGTCCCACGGCCTCGTATAGAGCTCCTCCGCGCACGGCACTACGCACGCGCCCGCGCACACACACACACACACACACATGCACACACGCGCACACGTGCCACTCGCCGTCGAGCAACCTGCCACCCGTATACCTCGCGCCGCCCGGCGGAACGCCCAATGAACATTCGATCAACGCCCTACTCCAGCCGGCCGGATCCGTGCGCACCGGCTCAGCTCGGCCAGCGTCTCGCTCGTCATGGCTCTCGTGGCGCCCGTTTCGAGTGGATCCAGAGAGGAGGGCACTCGTCTGCGGCTCAATGGCGAGTGGGCGTGCCTTTGTGTCCGTGTGCGTGTGCGTGTGTGTGTGCTGGGATGCGTGCGAAGTGTGCGAGTGCGGGTGGCGTTGCTGGCGTCGATGCTTCTGAGCTGCACTCGGAGGTGCCGACGGCGCCGCCGGGATCCTTGCGCGAGAGATGCCGCGAGGGACGAGGACCCGCCGTTGCTGTTTGCTCTCTCGTCGGTCTGATTCAGGTTTTGCTGACGCATCGACTCGCTACCCCTCCCTTGCCACCACGACGACAGGTTCAGCTACGAGGCGCTGATCTCTTCCGCTTTGGGCGAGTCGGACACGCCGGCCACATCGACCTCGACGGGCACACCGAGCGCAGAGCCGCCATCCCTCGCCGCTCTCTCGCTCGACGCATCGTCATCCAACACCGCCGCCGATGCGGCAGGATCGAACGACAAGACAAACGAAGACAAAGCGGGAAGCGCGGACGAGCCGCCAAAGGCGCACGAACGGCAGGCGTACGATGCCGAGGTCGAGGCGCAGCTGAGCGCCGTGCTCGCCACCAACCGACGCACGGCGACGCCGTTCGTCGTCGACAAGACGACGCGCGAGGCGTCGCGAAACTGGGACCGCTTCTACAAGCTGCACGCCGACCGCTTCTTTAAAGACCGCCACTGGACCAGCCGCGAGTTTGGGTCGCAGATTGGCGGCAGCAGCGCCGGCGATCCCGCGTCCCCGCCTGCGTCCGCAACCGCCTCGACGGCGTCGACAACGGCAGCGGGAGCGAAACGGGGCGGGGAGGATGACCGCGAAGAGGAGGCGAGGTTCGTCGCTGGCCGCGAGGCGGGCGAGTCCGGCGATGGCGACGGCGACGGCGACGGCGATGGAGAGGAAAAGGTGCTGCTCGAGGTCGGATGCGGCGTGGGCAACATGCTCTTCCCGCTGCTCGAGGCCGATCCCAAGCTCAAGGTGCACTGCTGCGACTTTTCCCAGAGGGCCATCGAGATTGTCAAGGTGCGTCTCCAGGCCGGGCCGGGCCGAGCCGGGTTGCGTGCTCGTCGGGGTGGGGGGGTGCCGTGTCGTTTCGTGTCGTGTCGGGTCGGGTCGGCTTGGGGCCCTGTGGAAGGCATGCTGACACTCGATCAACCTCTTTGTCTCCCTCGCCGCCTCGCCTCGCCCCCGTTTTTTGGCCAGGCGCATCCCAACTACGACGCGGCGCGGGTGAATGCCTTTGTGTATGACCTGACGAGCAGCGATCCGCCGCTGTCGTCGTTTCTCTCGACGCCGCAGACGGCGGGCTGGAAGCCGATTACGACGATCAGCATGATTTTCGTGCTGTCGGCCATTCCGCCTCAGCTGCACGCCTCGACGCTGGCGAGCATGGTGACGCTGCTGCGCCACCAGCTGTCGCTGCTGGGGCCGACGCTGCCGGACGGCACGCCGACGCGGGGCCACCTGATTCTGCGCGACTACGCCCACGGCGACCTGTCGCAGGTGCGCTACCACACCAAAAAGGACGCCGGATGGGCCGAACCGTCGCTCCTCGACGCCCAACGGCCCTGGTACAAGCGCGGCGACAATACCTTCAACTACTTTTTCACGCGCGACGAACTCGACGCCCTCGCCCGCCAGGTCGGCATCACCGGAGAGGTCGAGTCCATCTACCGCACCGCCGTCAACCGAAAGCGCGCAGAGGGAAGGCAGAGGAGATTCGTACAGGCCAAATGGACCGTCGAGCCCTGACGCCGTCTTGGGTCGTCGGCCGTCTGCCTGTAGCCAATTGTCATCGTGTTTGGGGTTTGGAGCCTTGTGAAGAGGACGTGTCGAGTGGGCGCCATTGCACCGTGGGCCGCGATAACTAGAGATGTGCTCGGGTTTCGGACATAGTAGTTAGCCAGACAGCCCAGTGAAATTTAGTAATTCAAGAATATTTTGATGATTGCGGGTTGGCAGCCTCCGTCTGCCGGCCGCCGAGTGGACCCTGCCTAGCCTGGCGGTCCGCGCTTGGACCTCGTTTGCGTCTGCCTTCATCTTGCTTGGCTGCCCTCAGTCGGGCGCAGGCTAGCCTTCCGACTTCCACCTTCAGCATCCAGGCCGCCCACATCTCTTCGCTCACACCACAACACGAGTCCCCCACATACCTGGCCGCGGCGACCAACCCATCGCTCGCCATGACCAGCAACGACGACGTTGACATGCAGGATGTGCCGCCTGAAAGGCAGCCTCTTTCGTCGCCGACATCGACGGCATCCACAGCAGACAGTGCGCTGGTATCAGAAGGCTTTCGCCGCGCCTGTGCCAAGCTGCTCGATTCTCCGAGGTCGCTCATGACACTTCAGATCACGGCCCTCAGAAAAATCCTTGCCGCCGATCCGGCCGACGATCCGGCCATGCTTCAGGAGCATCAGCAGTTGCTACATGCAGACATCTCCGTGTGGCTCAGGGAAATGCATTCCTACGAGAAGTTCGTCAAGCAAGCGCCTCCCCTTGAGTTTTCTCGACGCCTCATCGACAGCGACGGCAACCCCATCAAGGTCCTGTCCAACAAAGGCGAGCTTTTCCGCCGCTTTTACCAGCGCTGGTCCAAGTCGGAAGACCTCGAGCCCGTCGCGCTGCTCGACTGGATGCTCGTCCATGGTACCCAAGTGCCTCAGAGGGTCGGACCTCCAGTGCTCAGCGGAGCCGAGGCAGTTCCCTTTTGGCAGCTCGCCGCTTCCTTCAACGAGCCTTACCTGGGTGATCAGGTTCGCTGGGCAGAGCATCTGATCCGTGTCGAGTACGGAGCCAGGTACCGAGAAGCCCGAGCCACCGGCGACAAGCGCAACTACTACTACAGCAAGACTCTGCCCATCGTGCAGTCGAGTGGGACAGGCAAGAGTCGCCTGGTGAGTTGCCCTGTTTTTTGGCCATGCCTCTCGCTCTCTGCCTTGCTTCTCCGCTCATCTTCCCAAGTCCGGCTTCCGCCACCGTGCCCACCCATTGTCTGTGTTGCCGCTAGGTCTGGGAGCTGCGCCACTGCTGGCCGTCGCTTTCGCTCACTTTACGTCGCTCTGGCAACGACGCAGTCCCCACGTCCGGCTATCCGCTCCAAGATAATGCCGCCAAGGACTACTTCAGCCAAAGTGGCACCGTCGACCCCGACCTCATCGTCATCGCCTTCATCGCAGCGTGGCTAAAGCAGGCCGCCATCACCGTCCACGTCGGAGCCGACTCCATGGCTGGCCTCTTTGCCACCTGGGACTACAGCGTCCGGGAGACCTCGACCAAGAAGTGGATCCCCAACCAGCAGCGTCACGACGCCTTTGAGGCAGTGGCTCGACGCGCCAGGGCTAACGTCACCCGGTATCGTGACGAAGTGCTCCGTGGATGCGTGCCCAAGACGGAAGATGCGATGCCCGAGTTCAAACACGACGAGATCATCGGACGGGCCGAGGAAATGGTGCGCTTGCTCATCAAGCCAGCTTTGCAGGATCTCAGCGACAAGCTGCTAGAGGCGCCCGTGGTCAAGGCTGCACAAAGGAAGTTCGACCTCGAGCGGCCACTGCTGCTCCTGGCCATCGACGAGTGCACGCTCTTGGAACAGCTCACGAGCAAGGCAATGCTTCTGCACCTTCGCCGATGCTTCTCGATGATTGACGACATTGCCAGCCCCGACCTCGACGTTTGGCTGCTGTTGCTCGATACGTCGAGCTCCGTAGGCCAAATGGTCCCATCGGAGAAGCACAAAAAGTCGTCCAGAGAGCAGGAGATGCTGTCCTTTTCTCCGCTGATCCCGGTCGGGTTCGACGTCTTCGTCGATCCAAGCCACCACCCCGCCAGGCCTGCCGATGCGCTCCGGCTGGACGCCCTGAAGCGGTACGGTCGGGCTTTGTGGCACCAGTACGGGGCGAATCGGCTGGTGACGGTGGCCTCAATGAAGCTGTGCGGCGAGGTCGACGCCAACAAAGTCAGTCCCGAGCTCCGGGCCATCACGCTCCTCTCGCACCGAGTGTGCCTCGAGGTCCTGCCCATTAGAAGCAGCCTGGGATCCTGGCTACTCCCAACGGCTTTGGTCGACAAGCACCTGCGCTGGATCCTCAGCTTCGTTGACGATGACACCATCTACACCCGGGCTTTGAGCGAGCCGGCTCTGGCTCTTGCCGCTTGGTACCGACTGACGGACGATGGAGGCGGCGAAACGCCGGAAGCATGGACGTACTCGGACGTCGTTCTGACCATGTCACAGCGCCTGATCAACGCGTCGCCCGTCGACATCAAGGGAGCCAACGGCGAATTTCTGGTGCGGCTTCTCCTCACCATGGCGCGGGACGCCAGCGAGGAAGTCGAGCGTGCACGCGCTCTCCGTATCCTCTCGCTGCTCCAGTCGGTGCCAGCGGTCAGTGCGTCCTCTTTCCTCTCGGGACTGCTCGGCCACGAGCGCGGCTCGAGCGCTCTCGCGCAGCTGGAGCAGGCCATCGATCTGAGGCGTCATGGAGGCGGTCTGGCAAATCTGGGTCGCTCGTGGTCCCACTGGCAGCAAGATGCGACCAAGCAACAAAGAGACGAGCAACGAGGCACCGGAACAGACAAGGGCGAAGGCGGCTCAAGGTCCAGCCAGGGCGACGGCAGCGGCCCCGCAGAGCCCAAGCGCGGCGCATGGCTCAACTTCACCCACATGGCGGTGCTGGTGTGCGAGCTGCAGCTCATCTCGAGGCAGTACCTCTGGAAGTGCTGGAAGCGCGGCGTCGCCCTGCAGTGCCATTCCTCGCAGCGCGGCATCGACGGCATTCTGCCCGTCTTTCTGGGATCCCTCGACGAAAAGCTCGACGAGCGCGAGGCAGCGGCACGCATGACGTACATTGGCTGGCAAGCCAAGAACCAGGCCGACGCGTGCGCGACGCGCGCGTGCTTCCATGGGCCGCTGCATGCCTTGTCGCCGACGCCGCAACAGGGCACACTGGAGGAGCCGCCGCCGCCGCCGCCGCCGCCGACGCGCGAGGGAGACCCGCCGCTGTTCACGCTCGTATTCGAGCTGGGCACGTCGGCCGAGTTTCGGGACAGCAGCATCTCGAAGCACGTCAAGGTGGTCAACGAAGCGTGCGCAAAGGCGGCCTGCGGCGGCGTCAAGTGCCTCACGCTGCGGATCCGCGGCTGCGATGCGGCCGTCTACCCTTTCCTGGAGCGGTGGCGCGTCACGGCGCCCTTTGTCGCCATGGTCGAAAAGCGGGACCTGCTCCCCGACGACTGGGCCCGCGAGCAGGTCGGTCAGAACCCTGGCGATGACGGCAGGGAGGGAGACGTGATACCGCCCCTCGTTGATGCTGAGGCGCTGCCGTGACGCTCGCACAGCGGCGGCAGGGGAAGGGGATCGCTGCCTCGTTGAGCGCCATATCGGAGCGAAAGCGAGGTGCTGGCGATGCAAGGATAAGTCGGCCGGTATGTGCTGGCTGGCGAGCGATGAGGGACGGCACGATCGACTGCCCGGCAAGGGCGCGACACTTTCGTACCTACATGCGCGCGCGTGGGCGTGTGGGGCGGTCGAGGTGTGGAGCAGCTGCCAGGGATGAGGACTAGGGACCAGCGGCGGGAAAGCAAGGTGCGGTGGGGAGGGGAAGGAATTTTCAAGGGAGGGTCGGGAGGGGACAGAGGGTTGCGATGAATTGGGTAGGGAGGGTCAGGTTGGGCATGGCATCTGGAAGGAGGGAGACTGGGAGCGACGGGAGAGGATGTGCGACGAAGACGAGGGCGGGCGGGACACGGGTTTGGGCGGGTACGCGCTGCGTCCGGTGAGGGCGGGCAGCGGCGACGAGAGGGGGAGCGCAGCATCAGGACGACGACAGACAGACAGACAGGCAGGCAGGTAGGCGATGACGACGACCAAGGCTGTCCATGTCAGCATGGAATCAGTGCCGTACCGTGCCGTGTCGTGCCGGGGCTAGCCAGCTAGCTCTTGGTGGTGGGGATGAGTTCTCCGCCCTGACCGACGACCCAGTCCTTTGGCGACGACGCCGCCGATCCGGTTTCAGATGCGGCTGGGTTGGAGAGGTGCAGCCTGGCGCGCTCGATTCTGGCCGCGTCGTCGTCGACGCCCGGAGCCGTCGCAGGGGGCTGACCCTGGCCGGGGCTGGGGTAGGGGTTGGAGAGGGACTCGACCTGATTCTGCAGGCGGTCGATGCGGTGGTGCGTGACGGCGGCGTCGATGCCGAGGCCGACGGTGCCCACAGCGCCGATGCCGCCAACGACGGCGAGACCGGTCTTGGCCAGCCTGTCGCTCCGACGCGCGGCCTGGGCATCGGCATCGGCGTCGATGGGCGGGTTTTCGAGGGCCGAGATGCGCCGGTCGTTCCACTGTGTCGCCCTGGCGAGGCCGACCTGGTCCTCGAGCATATCGTCCATCCTGTCGTCGATGCCATCCAGGCGCGCGCGGTGCGAGGCGAGACGCGCATCGACGTCGTCGAGGTGCGCCCCGTGTCCGTCGAGCCGGGACGACACCTCCGCCTGGCCCGCGGCGAGCTCGTTG
The DNA here is from genome assembly GCF_000417875.1 of Pseudozyma flocculosa PF-1. NCBI lineage: Eukaryota > Fungi > Basidiomycota > Ustilaginomycetes > Ustilaginales > Ustilaginaceae > Pseudozyma > Pseudozyma flocculosa. The sequence goes on from NW_006920886.1 coordinate 27,662, forward strand.
ATCTGGCCAAACTGGTGGTGCAGCGACTCGGAGTCGGCATCGAGCACGGCGCGGTCGTGCCGGATCGCCTTGTCGTGCGTCTTGAGCGTCGCGTCGATGTCGTCTAGCCGGTCGCGGTGGGATAGGATCGCGTCCTCGATCTCCGTTTGCCGCGCCGGGTTCGTGCTCGATAGGCCGGTCAGTGTCGACGAGGAGGAGGAGGAGGACGACGGGTGGGGCCATGTGATGGACCCCCCTGAGAAGCTCTTGGATCGTTCTAGGCCCGCTGCGTGTCGAGATGTAGGCGAACAGGGGGAAGAGGGAGGGAGACGGGGACGTAAGAATGTGAGGGGAAGCGGGGTGAAGTCAGCGTCTCTCCCAAGCCTCAACCAGCCCAGCCTCATCGACCCGGAAGTGCGAGGATCGAGGTGACAAGCCAACTCACGCTGCATCGTGCGTCGTCCTGTCTCTTCGACCTCGCCTGCACCGCCGAGGGGGAGCGGGAGATGGTGTACCTTGTTGACAACGCTCGACGCCGTATCGGCGAGCATCCCTTCGACGGGAGCCAGCACGGCGGGGGCACGACGAGCCAGTCGGATCAACCTGTCGCCTCGACCCGTCCAGGTGTCGTGGTGACGCTGCTGCCGGTACAAAGGCGTGGCCGCGACGAGGTGAGCGTACGTCGTGCCCAGTCCGAGGAGGAGGACGAGGAGACGCGGAAAGCCGGTCATGGCTCGGTCGATTGGCGTGCGGGAGTGTAGGAGGGTAAGGAATGTGTAGGTGGCTATGGAGCGTGGTGCGAGAGAGGGAGAGAGGGGGAAGAGAGATGAAGGTGAAAGGAGGGAAGGGAAGGGAGAGACCTGGCGTCGTTCCCTGCCTCCCCCTTTTATACTCTCCCTCTACCTCCCTCACTCGGCCTCGTCGCTCGTCCACCGTCACCGCCATCACCTGAGATGGAAATGAGCAGTGATGAACCCGCTCCGGACTCAGCCCCGAGGTGATGGCGGTGGTGGTGATGGTGGTGGTGGGGGAAAAGAGGAGGGAGGTGTGATCTCATCGGATCGGCCGCGGCCCCTTGATTTTTTCCTCGTCGCCACATTCAGCGCCAAGGTTGCGCGATCCGACCAACTCTCTTCCCCGGGCACGGCGTCGCGACACGAGACGAGAACTGACCGGCTGCCTTCTCCTCCCTCGACGTTTATTCCGTCCCTGTGCAGGACCCCACGAGGCTCTTCGCCACATCCTCTGTCAGGTCCTGCTTCGCCCCACCTCATCCTCGCCCCTCCACCGCTTGCCTCGACCTTCATGAAAGTCAGCGACCGTAGACGCTGCTGGAGTGGGTCCGGAACGAAGGCGCAGCGCCGGGAAGCGGCCACGAAAGCCGCGGGGCGAGTGTCGCATTTGGGATCGTACTGTATGGCATTGCATCCGAGTGCTTCTCTGCGGTCTCGACGTGCGCCGTTCGGGGGGCGCCATCGATCGAGAAAAAGGGCCGGGCGACATCCTGCGCAATGGAAAGATGGAGAGGGAAGCATGCCCGCTAGAGCTTCTGCTCGACCTTGTCGACGACGTTTTTCGCGCCGTCGCGCAGTGACCGGAGGTCCGACTGGACCTGGCTCTTTGCGCCGTCGGCCGCCGACGAGGCCGACGAGTACCGCTGCACCTGATGCGTGATGAGGCCGATGGATCCGCCCACGCCGGCGCCGCCGAGGAGGCCATTGATGAGGCCCACCCTCCGGACTGCCCATCGTATGTTGCATCGGGGCGCAGGGGGTGCAAAGGCAGACGTGCGTGCGTGCATGTCAGCCACATGCTGTCGGGACGATGGTAGAGCGTCGACCAGGGCAGGCGCGGCGGACTCACGGAAGAGGGCGGGGATGACGAGCGCGCCGAGGACGGAGCCGATGAGGTGCAGGTCGTCGGAGCGCACGCGGTTTGCGTCCAATCTGAGGTTCTGTGCCGAGGCCGAGAGGCTCTTGTGGTCCAGGTTGGCGGCGGTGATGAGGCCCGTGGCGGAGCCGAGGCCTGCGCCGGCGGCGGGCGTGATCCAGCTGCGGGGCGGGGGAGAAGATGAGAGAGGGAGAGAAGGGAGACGAGAGAGAGAGAGAGAGAGAAAGGAGGGGAGAGAGAGAGAGAGGAGGAGAGAGAGGAGGAGAGAGAGGAGGAGGAGAGAGAGAGAGAGGAGGAGGAGGAGGTGGTGGTGGTGGTAGGAGGAGGGTAGGGAGGAGGACGAGAGGAGGGACGGGACGGGGGACGGGGGGACGGGGGACGGGGGACGGGGGTAC
>NW_006920886.1:29945-34008 GCF_000417875.1 Pseudozyma flocculosa PF-1
AGAGNGAGAGAGNGNGNGAGNGNGNGNGNGAGNGNGAGGGAGAGAGAGAGAGAGAGGAGAGCGGGTGTGTGTGCAGGTGGAGAGAGTCAGAGGCGAGCGGGGGGAGAGGGGCGGGTACGGCAGGGAGTGAGGACCTACTTTGCGCGCATGAGACCGCGCAGGCTAAAAGTGCCGCGGCGCAGGGCGCGGACGGCGTAGAGTGGCGTGGCGAGGAGGCAGCCGTACTGGAGGCCTGTCGGCGGCGGGGGCGCAAGACGCGATTGGACATGGCGAGCAGCCGGGGGAGGACACGGGTCAGCGGGGAGACCGAAGGATGGGCTGGCAGACGAGGCATGCTCGATCCGAGGCGCTGCGAGCTACGCCGTGCTCACCCTTTACGCCATACCGGCCGAGGTAGTAGGCCTTGTCCTCTTCGACGCCGACGGCCTGGAGCTGCTGCGAGACCTGCTGGGACATTGTCCTTGTCGTGGCGTGGCGTGGCGGTGCGGTGCGGTGCGGTGCGGTGCGGTGCGGTGCGACGGTGTGTGACCGTGTAGACGAGGCCAAAGAAAGGGACGAGGCGCGGTGCGTTTGACGTCCCGCTGGTTGAGGATATGGATGGATGGAAGCGGAAAGGAGGAAGCCGGACCGACGGACGGACGGACGGACGGAGGGTCGGGAGCGACTGCTGCGACAGCGGAAGGAAGGCGGGGGGCTCAAGCAAGCTCGATTGGCCTCGGGTAGAGCGGACAGGCGATGTGACGTCCGTCTCGACGGTCGCCTCTTGGGTCGGCGGCCAGTCGGGCAAGCTATGTAGGCTGCCCTGCCCCCGCCCCCGCCCCCGCCCCCGTCCTCGCTCCCCGGAAACATCCATCCCGTCGGTGCGTCTGGCTGCCTCCACAACCCGGCCTACCTGCCTCTGATTCGCCTTTGGAGGGTCCCTCCTCTCGCCTCGCCCCGCCTCGCCCGCCCCCCCCCCCCCCCCCCGCACGCCGCCGCTCGGTCCAGACGGCTTGGGCTCTCCCGCCCACGCGACACCCGCACACCCCAAAAGGCGGCTTCAGATTTCCGCTCTGGCCCGCCTCCCTCCCTCGCTCCCTCGCTCTCGCTCGCTCCTCCTATGGCGCTCTCTGATTCGTCACCACACCGCTCCGACCCCGCGCCCTGCTCGACATACGCACCACTCCATCGCCATCCTCGTACCGCACCGCCAAACTCTCAAACGTGCCGTCAAAAAGGATGACAAGAGGGGAGGGCGCAGCTTGACATTTCACGGTGCACTCAGGTCCAAGCTTCCCGGCCAGACCGGCAAAGGCACCAGCCGGTCATGGCAGCATGAAAACGACTACAGCGCAGCAGCAACTCGTCTAGACTGCGAGAGGGAGGGATAGATGGGCACAAGGGGGGAAAGTATAAAAGGGTCCACGACATTGGGGGACAACGGGACAACGTCGACGGCCGAGGGGACGACGCCGAGTAGAGCCGAGAGCCTGCCGCGCGCGATGCTCCAAAGCAATCTGCTTGGCCAGGTGTCTCGACCCTCGCTCAGCATCCCCAAACCGCCGCCGACGACCTCGACGAGGACGACGACGGCCATGGCCGTCGAGCGGGTGGCTGGCACGCCTACCAGATCCTCGTCTCGAGCAGCAGGTCGCTCTCGGGCGCCAGGCCGATGCACGCGCGCAGGAAGTTGGTGCACGCGGCGCGCTGGCGGTTGAGCGAGTTGACCACGTCGGTGCCCGGCTTGACGACGGGCGCCTTGAGCGAGTAGGCCAGCAGCGACAGCACCGAGTACATCGAGCTCCACTCGGCGTCGTCGCCGCCCGCCGACGCCGCCTCGCCGGGCACGCGGTACGTGATGCGCGTCATGAGCTCGGCCAGGATCGTCAGGTCCAGCAGCAGCGGCGACGCCAGCAGCGAGTCCTCGCACAGGTTGGTCACGTACAGCCGGTTGCGGCCGCCCATGCACAGCTCCGACGTGTAGTCGTCCATGGCCACCTTCTGGTCGCCCACGGCGGGCTGGTACTTGATGACGATGCAGTGGTCCGGGTGCTCGCCCTTGTCGGCCTTGCCGTCGGCGCCCTTCTTGCCGGGCACGGCCGGCTTGTAGAGCAGGTGGTTGGCCGCGCAGCAGTCGTCGACGACGCTCGCCTTGGAAATCTCCTTGCTCTTGAACTGGCGCTGCGAGCTCAGGTTGTAGCCGTCGTTGTTGCCCAGGTGGTTGTACGACGCAATCGACAGCGGCTTGATGCCGGCGTTGACCAGGAACTCGGCCAGCACCGACTTGACCTTGGTCTGGCCCGTCTTGAGGTCGTCGCCGCCGATAAAGGCGCGGTGGCGCTCGGCCAGCTCGATGCAGCCGGGCACAAACGTGTTCTGCGGCGCGCCGTTGACGTAGGGCGCGTTCTCGAGGATGCACGCGATGGCAAACACGGTCGAGGGCGACACCTCGGCGTGGTCCTGCTCGACGGCCTTGAGCAGGTTGTCGGCCGTGTCGTTGACGCCCGGCAGCACCTCCGAGTAGCGCTCCGTGTTGGCCGTCCAGACGACAATGACCTGGTCCAGGCCGTTCTGGCGCTTGAACTCGCGGATGTCCTGGCGCAGCTGCTCGACGTGGGCCTTCTTGCTGGTGCCGGGGATGACGTTGTCGGCGCGCTCCTCCTGGTTCTGGGCGATAAAGTCGGGGTAGTAGACCGAGGCGAGCGGCTTCATGTCGGCCATGTAGGGAGCCACCTGGCGCTGGAGGTCGTAGTCCATGACCTTGGCGCGGGCCATGGCCTGGTCCATGGGCATGCCGCTGATGTCCCAGCCGCCGACGACGAGGTCGTTGGGGTGGACCATGGGCAGGACGTTGCTAAAGGGCACCCAGACGTCCTTGCCCGTGGCGGGGTCGGTGCCGAGGCGGATCGTCGAGGCGCGCACGATGGATCCGTAGTAGTTGGGCGTCTGGAGGCCGTCCTTGTTGTGCCAGGTGATGTTGTGGCGGTTGGCCAGGATGGTGGCGGTGATGGTGGTGCCGTTGTTGCCGCCCCAGCCGACCATCATGAGGCCGGTCTTGGGCACCTTGCGCTCCGTCTTGAACTGGTACTCGCGGCTGATGGGCGTGGCGACAAACTCGGTGGTGCCGTCGTCGTGGCGCACCTTTTCGACGTGCGTGTTGAGGTACTCGTAGGTCGACGTGATGGCATCGTCGGTGTACGCGACCTTGTCCGAGTTGACGCGGATGCGCTCCGTGTCCTCGTGGCGCGCGGCGGTGGCGTTGATGGGGGCCTGGGCCTGGGCGGCGGCGGCTCCGTTGGCCTGCTCACCGTTGGCGGCGGCACGTCCGTTTGCGACAGGGGCCATGGTTACGGGATGGGGAGGTGGATGGTTGGTGTTGGGTGTTGGGTTGTTGCGGGTGCGTGGTGGAAAAGTAAATCAAGGGCGTCTTGGGCTGGCTCGATTTACTTGCAGGATATGGGCGCGGGGCTAGAGTGCTTGTTGCCCCGGTGAGTGTTGTCTGTGGTTAGGAGGGGCGGCGACGAGGAGCGAGTGAGCGGGCACACAGAGTCAGCGATCGTGCCGGGCAATCGATGGGGTGGCAGCGGCAGCGGGGCGGCGGCGAGAGCGAAGGCGATGACGCCTTGCCTGCCGGCCTAATCCTCGATCTGCCGGCCCTGCCATGCCGCACGACCCAACAGGCAGCCTTTGTCGAGCGTCGAGGAGAAGGCCGACACTCACGCGAAGAGCAAAGCTGGTTGGAGTAAATGGTGGGCAACTGATGGGTGGCAAGACAGTCAGTTGGTGAGACTGATGCTTGCGAGGAAGGGGTGAAGGTGGTGGTGGTGGTGGTGGGTGGTGGTGTCAAAGGACGAGGCTGTTGTTTTCGATGTGAGCTGGCGAGAGTCGGGTGTCTGGCAGTGGAAGGATCGAAAGATGACAGAGGGAAAGGGAAGGCTGCTGAAAGCGACGTCGAGGGGGGGATTTTAAGGGCCCCCGGCAGGCAGGGGGAGGGGCCAAGGCAGCGAGGGGCTCGAGCTGGGAAGGGCTGGAACAGGGCAGGGGCGGGGGGTCCGGGGGGGCGGTGGGGCAGAGGATGAGTGCG
>NW_006920886.1:34409-57040 GCF_000417875.1 Pseudozyma flocculosa PF-1
GCCTGCCTGGCCCGTACGGTCGGTCGGTCGGTCGGTCGGTGTTTGCCGAGGGCAAGGCGAGGCAGGCAGGCCCAGGCGGGCAGGCGGGCAGGCGGTCGACAGATGGACAGCTTCCGATTGATTGTCGCCCGGCAGGCGGCAGGCAAGCAGCAGCAGCAGCAGAAGCGGCAGAGGGGCGGAGGGAGGCCAGTTGTTGAAAACAGCATGGCGGGCGGGCTGGCTGGCTGGCGCTGGGGCAAGGCGAGCTAGAGTGCGGGTCCCCGGCCGCTGCTCCCCCCCTCCTTGCGTTGCCTGCTTGCTTGCTTGCTTCTTGGCCGCCTCGTTTCGCCCTCGGTCGGTCGGGCCCCCTCATCCGCACGGCGGCCGACAAGAAGGTAGGACCCGACCCGCGAACCGACAACACGACGTCGGGACTGCGGCCGCTCTGCTGTACGATACGCTTTGCAGAGCATGGCATGGCATGGCGGTGCCGCTCTGGTGAACATTACGATCGCCAGCCAGGTTCTGTCTCCGACGTCGGTTCACTTCCATCCCGATTGGAACCAAGCCAAGGGCCGGAGACGACGACACCGTCCCACCCGGGCGACACCGGCTCCGCGGATCGGGTGCCGAATCCGAGCAGTGTCGTTTCTTGTCCGCGTCGAGGCGAGTGGTGGCCTGACTTTTTCTTCGCTCCTCTCTCTTCCTTCGTGGGCGGGTGGGCACATCGTGTCGTCGTCGTCGTCTTCTTCCGCAGCGCAGCGCAACGAGACGCTGGCTTTCTCGCTCGCTCCGGAGATCTCTGACTGCCAGCATGTGTGTGTGCATGGCGCACACAGGGAGGCAAGGCAGGCAGGCAGGCAAGCAAGCAAGAGATGGAATGGCGGGAGGCGGGAGGCGGCGCGCCGTGTCTGGTGCGGTGCCGGTCGTCGAGCACAAGCACCAGGGTTGGGCGCAGCACCGTGCATCCCAACAAACAAGCAAGCAGCAAGCAAGCAAGGCGGAGGCTACCGGGCCAGGCCGGCATGGATGCGTGCACCGCCCGCCCATCCGCCACCGTACCTGCCTCTTGGCACCATACTATCCATGAACCAACGACCCAGCGTTGCCCTTCGAGGCCCGAATCAACGGAGTAGGACGGCAGCAGGGTCTAGTCTAGACTAGGCCGTCGATCCTTGCTTGTGACTCTCGGCCTCGTGGCCAGGTTCGAGGCTAGGGACGGAGCGGGGAAGGGAGTAGGCATGCATGGGCGTGGACGACCGACGAGGCCGCTGCTGGTGTGCAACCAGCCACGTACGGTCACCGCTCGCTCTCTCTTGCTTGCACCGACAGCCGCTACTCAGACCATGAGCAATCTACCAATCGATAAGGCTCCGGCACACGCTCGAGTCCATCCAGGCAGCCCGGCGGAGCCTTTTACGGTACCCCTCTCTCGCGGCCAGGGGACGGGCAGCAAGCACCGAAAGCAGCGGAGAGCGAAGAACGGAGGGAGGGAGAAAAAACCCGAATTGTCCGTCGGTCGGTTCGGTGTCGAGGGACGACGACGGGCCGATGCTTCCGAAGCTAAGAGGTGGTCTGCAGCCGCACCGCACCGCAATGCAGCGCTGTGCCACGCCGTGAGGCAACAAGCAAGGAAGCTTCTCTCACATACCGGTACGCGCGTCAGCACCGGTCCGGCACAGGGAGCAGCGTCTTGCTTCGCTCATGTCCGACGCCTGACGCGCAGCACCTGCAAGAGGAGGACGGACGGGTCATCGGGGTGACGTATCGAGGGCGGGGGGGAAGAATCGGGACCTCCCCGCCAGCCGGCCGACGACTTCCTTGTCCCGCCACCAGACTCGTACCTCACCATCGAAGGTGACGCTTCGACGCCGTCACTGAATCAGGGACAGCAAGAGGGCGAGCAGAAGTAGGAGGAGGAGAGGGGAGGGGTATCAATCGCAATCGACATTTACGAGTTCCTCTGTGCTGTCTATCGAGACGGATGACGGGACTTGTCCTGACGGTCGTGATTCGACTCGACTCGACCAACGAGCGACGACCCAACGATGACTGGCGACCCAACGACCGACGACCGACGACGGCCTGACTATCTCCTACTTGCGATCTTGAGCGTCGGGTTGACGCTGGACCGTTGACGATTCAACCAACTTCCGCCTCCCCCTCCTGCAGCGGCGCTTTTGGATCCGGACGAGTTGACCAGGAGCGCCTTGCTGCTCCCCATCCCACCACCCCCTCCAATACCAGAATGACCGAACCCACCTCCACCGCCGCCACCGCCACCGCCACCGCCACCGCCGCCGCTGCCGGTGTGGGAACGGCTGCTCTCGAGTTCGACCATGTACCTCCTCCCCAGATCCTGGAACGCGCTCATCATGAGACGCTGTTCGCGCCGCAGCACCGTCACCTCCTCCTTGAGCCTCTTGTATCCCCTCTCCCCCTCCTCGTCCCCCCCGACCCCTCCACCACCGTGTTGTTGCGCCGCCGCGGCGACGGCGGAAAACGACGCCATCTCCCTCTCGCGCTCCTTGAGCATCCGGTCCTGCTGCTTGATAAACATCTTGGCCTTGGCAAACTTGTCCTGCACCGCCTTGAGGTCGCGCGCCCCGTTCATCGCCTCGACCTGGAGCGAGGCCACCATATCCTCGACCTCGCGCGGCAGACCTTTGCCGCTCAGCTTGACCCGCAGCTCGCCCAGCGTCCGCTCGCGCTTGAGCGCCTCGTCGCGCTGCCCGATCGACTCGCTCTGCAGGTCCACCTTTTCCATCAGCAGGCTGTTGACCTGCGCCATCGACATCTTGTTCTGCTCGTGCGCAGACGACAGCTTCGTCTTGAGCCGCCGGATCGTCCCCTCCAGCTCGTCCTTTTCCACCTCGATCGACGCCCGCAGCGAGTGCAGGATGTCGACCTGGTCCTTGTTGACCAGCGCGACTGCCGAGAGATTTATGCGGAGCAGTAGTGTGTCGAAGGGCGCGTGTCAGCTTCGGCCGCTCTCCCTTCCTTCTGGCGGACGTCGTACGGCGGCCCAGCCACTCACGGTCCGACTTGGCAATCGTCAGTTCGCGCGTGATCTGCTCGTGCTGCACCTGCAGCGTCGTCAGCTCGCGCTTGCTCTTGTCGAGCTCGTCGACGACCTCGTTGAGGCGCAGCCGCAGCGCGTACGCCGCCTCGGTGCTGCGTCGGGTGGCACCATCAAGAAGGGATGCTTTGCATGGCGGTCAGCTCTCCATCCTCCCCCTCCCTCCTCCTCTCTCTCTCTCTCCCTCTTCTTCTTCTTCCTGACCCGCGTCGCCGCGGCGACACTCACCCATCGCCGAGGTCGGACTTGCCGCTGCGGATGGCCTCGATCTGGTTCTGCAGAATCATTTTCTCGCGGTGCTCGCGCAGGTAGTCGGCTTCGTACCGCGACTTCATCTTCTGCGCATCCTCGAGCAGGTTCTCGAGCACAATGATGCGCGACTGGTCCGCCTTGTTGGTCCGCGCCGCCTCAAGCTCGCGCATCAACTTGCGCACCCGGATCTTGAGGTCCGTCATCGTCGTGCCAGAAAGCGCATCTTCGAGCTCGCCCGCCGTGTCGGCCTCGTCGTCGTCTTCGTCGTCGTCATCGCCGTCGTCGTCGCCGCCGATGCCCCGCGCGGATGCGAAGCTGTTGTCGGCCGCCACGAGCCCCTCGGCGCCGTTCATGGCCACGTCGTCTTGGCTGCCCCCTGCCGCTGCCGCTGCCGCCGCCGCTGCGGCCTTTTTCCGCTTCGCAGCGCCGCTGCCGTCGTCGCCGCCCAGCTCGAGCTCGCGGATGCGGTCCTGGTAGAGCTCCATCTCCTCCTTCTCCTTTGCCCTCTGGTCCTCGGACGCCCTGAGCCGCGAGAGCACCTGGTCCTGCTCGTACTTGGACGTATCGAGGTCGCGCTGGAGGTTGGACGCCTTGGCCTCGAGCTCGGCGATCTGGGTCTTGTACGAGTCCATGAGCGGCTTAAACGCCGAGACGCGCTTGTACTCGTCCTCGAGCGACGCGTTGCGGTTGACCAGGTCGGCGTTTTGATCCTCGAGGGCCTTAAGTTGCCTGCGGATGTCGGCGCCCTCCTCGAGCTTCTTTTTGTACTTTTCAATGGCGTTTTCGGCCTTTTGGAGCTTGTCGGCGGCGTGGCGATGCTCGTCGAGCTGGTCCTTGAAGCGGGTCCCCTCGTCGGCCTTGCGCTGGAGGTCGTCGGTGCGGCGGACGAGCTCGAGGTTGGCCTTTGTGAGGCGCTCGTGGTCGTTTTCGATGGCGGCGAGGTTGTCCTCGCTCTTGCGCAGCTCGAGCTTGAGGCGCTCAATCTCCTGGCGCATGAGGACGTCGGCCTGCTCGTTGCGGCTCTCCTCGACCGACTTGCGGTAGGACGCAAGCTCGGAGGTGGCCTGGCGGGTCTCGGCGCGAGACTCTTGCAGCGTGTCCTCGAGGTTGCGGTGCTCTTCGGCGAGCTGGATGTAGGCCTTTTCGAGCGTCGACTTTTCGTCGCGCAGCCGAGCGAGGTCCTGGGCCATTTCCTCTTTAGACTGGCCGAAGGCGTCGTCGCCGTCGGTGTCGGCGCTGCCGTCGCCGTTGGTCCGGCGGCCATCGGCATTGGCCTGCTGATCGGCGGCGAGCTGCTGGTCCTGGCCCTGTTTGATGGCGTCCATGATGCGTGCGATGGCCATCATGAGCTGATGCTGGTGTTCCTGGGGCAGGGTCTGAATTGCGGCAATGTGGCGGTCGTTTTCGTCGCTCTGGACGGCGATGCCGATGGCGAGGAGGCAGAGGCTGTTGAGGTGCGCCTTGTCCGAGGAGCGTGCGATGGCGTTGAGATCGGGCGCGGGGAGCTGGTGGGTGTCGCACTGGAGGGACTGGGAGTAGTACTGCATCATGAGCTTGTAGAGGCGCTTGAGGGTGCCGATGGTGAGGACCCAGTTGTCCTTTACGTCTGCGCCGTGCGGGTTGCGGAAGAGGTCCGGGTCGATGGCGGCGAGGAGGTCAAAGAGGGCGACGCCGTCGCAGAGGTCGTCGACGGAGTCGTAGGTGCGGTTGGACGACGACGTCGTCGAGGGCGGCGGCGGTGGGTCGGTGAGCTGTGCATCTTGGTCGGTGCCGTCGGTGGTGTTGGAGGCGGCAGGTGGTGCGGCGGTGGTATCTGGGTCGAGAACGGCGCGCACCCAGGCGAGGTAGGCGTTTGCCTCTGCGTCGACCGACGACATGGTGGCGGTTGGGGAGAGAGCTGCGGCAGCGGCGGCAGCCGAGGCAGGTTGTGTTGCCAGTCGAGGTCGAGGTCGAGGTCGAGGTCGAGATCGAGGTCGAGGTCGAGATCGAGGTCGAGGTGTGGGCGAGTGCAGTTTTCGCGTGGACCAAGATGGGTGGCAGGAGCGTTGTTGGCCGTGATTGTGAGGATGAGTGCGGTGGTCGTGGGTATGGGAGCGTTGATGGTGATGGCAATGACGACGGCGGTGGGTGGGGGAGGAGCGAGGGCCGAGCAGCCGTCAAAGCAGCGAGCAAAGCAAGGAGGTGGTTGGTGGTGGACAGCCGGCGCGAGTGGGTGGTCTGAGCGTGCCAAAGAGTGTCACTTTTGCACCGAGCAGCAGCAGCGGGCAGCGCGCAGCGAGCAGCGAGAGCAGCTGGCAGGCTACTCCACGGTCACCCAACCCCCCGAAAATCGCCTCGCCTCGCCTCAACTCTTCTCGACGACCACCATCACCCCCCGCCATCACCATCGACACACCGCGCCAGCCGCACGCACAACCTCGCATCTCTCTGGCGGCGCAAATCGTCCTACACCATCCTTGCGCGCCTCTCTTTCTCTCCCCCCTCTCTCCCCCCTCTCTCCCCTCACCCTCGCCTCGCCTCGCCCGCCCATGACCGCCATGGACGGCGACGAGCTGCAGAGGCTATGGTCCCTCATCGAGGACCTCACTCACCAGCTACAGGCAAACAGGCAGCTCTGCGAATCCCTCCAGCAGCAGGCAGACCAGCTAAAGGTGACCACCCTCCCCTACCTCGCCGCCGTCTCCTCGCCAAACCTGGGCCCACGACTCGACCTCTTCGGTCCACCCTTCCCCTCCCCCTCCCCTCCCCCTCCCCTCCCCACCCCTCCCCTCCCCTCCCCACCCCCTCCCCTCCCCTCCCCACCAGGGCCAAGCCATACACTCGGGCACCGGCTACGCCCTCCGCCGCTTCAACACCGACATAACTAAGGAAAAGTTCGAGTCCGAGCTCGAACAGCTCAACGCCTACCTCGTAAAGGACAACCAGAGCCTCGCACACGAAAACAAGCAGCAGTCCATCCTCCTCCGCGAGTACGAAAACACCCTCGAAACCGTAATGGCAAAGTTCCGCAGCTTCTCGGTGCGCGTCCGCGGCCCCCTTCGTCGCAACTCTTGTTACTTACTTCTCCCGCCCGGACTGCCTCGCTGACGACCCCCGCCACCCCTCCTCGTCCTCCTCCCTCGCCCCACCGGCAACCGCACGGCCACCACCCCCTGCAGCACTCTGCTCAGCAACACACGCTCCAGCTCACATCCCACTACGAGAACCTCCTGGTCAACACCACCCAGAACGCCGCAGAGGCCACCCTCGCCTCCGAGACGGCCTTCAGCGGCACCCTCCAGCATCTCGGCGGACTCGTACGCAGGGCCCTCCGCACCATGGACGGCGAGTCCAGCGAGACCGACGACGACCAACAGAGCAGCCCCATTGACGCCCACGGCTCACGGCGGCCACACAAGCAACAGGGCGGGCTCCGGCACAATGGATGGCCCGCCGATCCGCGCTGGTACGGCTCGGGCGGCTACACGGGCAGGGACCTCGATCCCGAAGTCGAGCGCTCCGAGCGCGCGCTCGCCATGCTCACAGACGAGGAGCGCCTCCGCATCGAAAACGACACGCTGCGCGAGCTCCTCGAGCTCAAGGAGCGCAGCGACGCCCTCGTCTCGGACGCCCAGCCGGGCCGGCAACCGCAAGCCGCAGCGCCGGCCGATGGCGCCGCCGTATCGGGCTCCACCCTGCTCGGCCCCGTGACGCCGGTCAAGCCCAGCTCGACTGGGCCCCTCTCTCCCAGCGCGACGCTGCAGAGGAGCCCCACTTCGCCGACGGCATCGCGCAACCCGCTGGCCATCGACCAGGCCACCATCGAGGCCGAGGGCAGCGGCCAGCCGCCGATGAAGGCCCTCGAGATTTCAGAGACGCTGCGCCCGGGCGATCGATCTCCGGTGCAATCGCCCATCAAGCGCAAAGACCAGATCCTCGAGGAGGCTATCGCCGAGGAGGAGGAAGAGGGACTCGTCGCGGGTGGCGCAGCGTCGACGGCGGCCACATCAGCAGTCGAGGAGGGAACGGGGTCTGCAGCGGATCAGCAGCAGCAAGGAGCGCAGCAGGGGCCAGAGGCCGGGCCAGCGGACGAGGGTGTGGCGCCAAATCTGGTGGCAGAAGCGGCACCCTCTGCGCTCGTCTCGACGGGTATCGAGAGCGGCGAAGGCGACGGCAACACCACCGTCACCTCGGTCTCGGGGGGCGAGGTTGGCACCGATGCGGGACAGGTGACAAGTGGGGCGGCAGAGGCAATAGAAGGTCACGGCGAAGGTGAGGAGGAGGTCAAGGCTGAGCCCCACGCTATCGAGGCCGAGCCGGTGGGGGGCGAGCAAGAAGCGGCGAGGGATGCGACCGAGGCGGTGGCGCCGCTCGAAGGGACAGATAAGCCGTCGGGCGACTTTCCGGTGATTGCAGCAGCAGCAGCAGCAGCAGCAGCAGCAGCAGCAGCAGCAGCCGCCGAGGGCGAGGGCGAAAGGAGCAGTGCGGCGCCAACCGTGCCTGCTGAGCCCACCACGACGGAGCAGGCCGCGCTGCAGGATCCGGCGGCGGGTGTTGCTGGCAAGGCGGACGAGCAGGAGGCCGCTAGTGCCATCGCACAGGACCAAGGCGGTATGACGACGGCGGCGGGGGCGGCACCGGTGGCGGCGGATGCATCGGCAGGCCAAGAGGACGGGATGGACAAGGAGACGCAGGAAGATGCCGGTACCTCGGTCGAGGCCAAGGGGACAGACGAGGAGGAAAAGAGCGAGGAGCCGCCGGATCAGGATGCGACGGCCACGGCGTCTGCGACGTAGAGACGCAGCAGCAGCAGCAGCCGGTCGGGGCTTGCTACGATGCAACATGGCTGCAATTGGAATGCTGTCCGAGTTCGGTTTGAGCCGCTGACCGCACCTCGCTGTCATACTCGGGATGTCGAGCGTCGATTGACCCAAGAGAGGGCGGGCGGGGGTAGGTGGTTGGCGCGCATGCGAGAAGGGAAAAGCCTCGATATTATTGAGAGCGAAAATCGTGGGCGCTGTGAGGTGGGGCAAGGAGAGTGCTGGCCGGCTGGCCCGAGCGCAAGCACGGCTGCGAGAGGGCGAAGGGGTCGTGTGGAGCAGCCCTCTCCCTTCCTCGACCACCACCACCACCATCATCGAAGCCTTACCTCGTGATCTTTCCATCACTCTCACAGCATACCATACCTTAAGGACCAACACCGACCATGTCGATGCACACGCAACGACCGCCTCCGCAGCGCCTTTCGAACCCGACGGGCCCATCAGCATCTACGGCGGCCGGGTCGATGACGACGACGACGGCAGCGCCGGGCAGCGGGTCGAGTTACAGCTTCACGTCGCCGCGCACCTCGCTGCCGCCGCCCTTTTCGTCGCGCCGCACCTCGCAGACCTCGTCGTATACCCCGCACCGTGCATCCTCGACCGGCGGCGGCGGCGGCGGCGGGCGGATCTCTCTCCTCTCCTCTTCTTCCTCTGACCTCTACCACCACGGCAACAACGACAGTACGACGACGACGACGACGACGACGGGGGTGGTAGCGGGGGGGCCGGATATCCTCGATCGGCCGCGGGACAAGACGAGATTGGCAGAAGTGGCGCTGGCGAGTCTGCACTTTCTCGTCGCCGAGGCCGTCGCGTACACCCAGGCGCGCGTCAATGGCATCTCGGACCTCGAGAAACGCCTCTCCCTCCTCGGCTACCACGTCGGCCAGCGTCTCCTCCCCCTCACACTCCACCGCCAGGAGACGAGCAACAACCCGAAGAACCCAAAGAGGGAGACGAGGCTGCTCCCCACTTTGCTCTGGATCCATGGCGCTTTTTGGAAGGCGCTGTTTGGGAGGCAGGCGGATAGTCTTGAGAGGAGCACTGAGGCTGGACGCAGCGACGAGTGTGAGTGCGTCCCTGGTTCTCTCAGCTCGGTGGAATGCACAGGGTCAAGTGGGCGGTGCGCCCGTTGATGGAATTGCTCACGGCCTCCTCTCCTCCCTCGCCGGCCGACAGACATGATCTCGACAAACGTGCCCACGTTTTCGCGCGCCATTTCCATCCCAAAGGAAATGTCGCAGCTCTCGGTCGAAGCCATTACGGCGGGTATCGTCGAAGCTGCGCTCGACGGGCTCGGATTCGTGAGTCGCTCCCGTCGCTCTTTGGACCCCCTGACGCAGCCCCATCGGCAATTCCTGACCCCCCACGTCCCGCCCGTCCGACCTTTTCTGTTCGCCTTCCTGGCAACGACCGCTCGGACAGCCGGCGAGGGTGACGGCCCATTCGGTACCCACGCCCGAGTTCCCGGCGCGTACCACGATCCTCATCAAGCTGGACCGGTCCGTCATGGAGAGGGAGGAGGCGCTCGGGTCGTAGCCTCGACGGTCCCTGGCCTCCAGCCCAGTTCAGTCCCGCTCCCGCTCCCGCTCTTGCCGTCGTTCAGGTCGCGACGAAGCTCTGATAGGGCATTGCTATTAGACTCGAAGAGATACGGAGCAGGACTCTATGCCAAGGATCACAACGATGCCGCGGCCAACGATAAACAAGCAAGCGGCCGACCACGCTGCGATTAGAGGACGGCAGCGACGTCGTGGCCCGGTTCGAGGTAGCCCAGGCTCAGGCCCTCGACCGAATCGCCGGTCTGGGCGTAGAAGCGGTCGAGCTTGCCTCCGTGGCCGGCGAATGCGTCGATATCAAAGCCCCACACGACAGCCATGCCCATCTTGAGGTGGAAGGTGATGTGGCAGTGGAGCGGAAAGACGCCCGCGTTGCTGGCAGACACCTTGTACCGGAGCACGGACCAGCCTCCGTCGTTGTCCTGCGGCGAGGATACGGTCTGGTTGAGGTAGGCCGCGCCCGGAGACGGGTAGACGGACGTCGTGTCGCGCGGGATCGGATCGCTGTACGCCCCTCTGCCCCCCTGCGCCGCCGAGGAGGCGAGGGCAGAGGCGTAGGCGGCAAAGGAAAACGTGCCGGACCGGGTGAGGCGCGTCCAGTGCTTGGACGCGTGCATGTGCCACGGATGCACCTCGACGTTGGACGAGATGTTCGACGGCCGGTTGATGATGATGATGTCGATGACCTCGCCCGGCTGCGCGAGGTAGACGCCCGCCACGTCGTCGAACCCCTGGCTCCACCTGTACCGCTCCATGGTGGCCGCCACGTCCCTTGCATCCGAGGCGTGGAGGAGGCGGTGCGCCTCGTCGTCGACGTGTGCGGCATCGCGGGACCGCGACAGCGAAGGTCGGGGCACCTTGCCCGTGTACAGGTTCACGAGGTAGGGCACGGGCGTCGAGCGCTCTTCGTCGTACGCCCGGCCGTTTTCCCACCACTGCACCGCCTTGGACGCCGGAGAGACGAGGTGCTGCTGCGCATTGATAATCACCGTCCGCGTCACGGCCGAGTCGGGCGGGCAGGGTGCGGCGTGGCCCCGCAGCGGAGAAAGGCGGTCCAGGATCCACCCGACCTTCTCCTTTGGCAGCAGCGTGGCGTTGGCGGTGATCGAGGCGGGCGGAGACGCCTTGCCGACCGTCGCATCGTTGGCCGAGGACGATGTCGAGGCCGAGGAGAGGCGCGCGTCGTTGCCGTCCTGGCTGTCGTCGTCGACGTACACGAGCCGCGCCCAGCCGGACGGACCGGTGCGCCATCTCGACTCCATCCTGATCCAGTAGACGCCCGCCGTGGCGTCGCGCTCGACCTCGTCGCGCCGCTTGGCGCGGAAGAGCCACGAGTAGCGCTGCCCTGGCGCCACCTCGACGTACTCGGTCGGCGCGGGCGAGAGGTAGCTCCCGTCGGCCTCGATCAGCTCGAGCCGGTTGGCCTCGACCGTGTGGTTGAGGATGCCGAGCGAGATGTACATGAGCGTCTGCGAGCCGATCAGCCGGAAGCGGTAGGTCTTGCCGTACTGCACCCGGATCTCTGGGTAGTCGCACAGCGGCTTGGTCGCGTCCGACGGCGACGACGTGGGGCACTGGAGCGAGCGGGCCGCGAGGGCCGTGGCGTTGCACTCGCCCCTCTGGCGGCCGTTGACGAGCAGGCTCTGCGGGTTGCCCGGCCACACAAACGGGTTGGCCGCCAGACCGGCCGAGATGTTGGCGGGGCTCGTCATCCTCCAGTAGTCGCCGAGCGCCAGGATGCGATCCTGGTGGTACTTGTACGGTGCGCCCGGAGCGCTCTTTCCGTGGCGACGCTGCAGGTCCTCGTCGCCCCAGGTGATGCTCGGTGTCGCCTTGCCGCCAGCCTTGGCCTTGGGTCCGGCCGGCTTGGCTTCGGCCGCCGATGGCGCGTCCTCGATGATCAGGGCGCCGTACGCCGTCATGCTGCCCAGCTCGACGTGGGTGTGGTACATGTAGGTGCCCGGCTCGCGCTCGTCGAGGCGGATGTCGTACTCGAACGACTTGCCCGGCTCGATGGTCCACTGCGAGATCATGGGCGTGCCGTCCGAAGCCGGGTTGAGCCGCATCGAGAGGCCGTGCCAGTGCATCGTCGTCGGCTCGCTGGGGTGGACGTTGGTGCTGTCGTCGTCGCGCCGGCCCGTCACAAGGCAGGGATCCAGTCGGTCAGAAATGTCTTCACCGCACGTGGGAATCGACGGGTCGCGAGAATGCCGGCGCAGGGACAAGGGGAAGGAGGAAAGGGGGACGTACACATTGATAAGGACGCGCTCGCCGGCCCGCACGCGGATCGTCGGTCCGGGCGTGGTGCCGTTGATGACGGGCGCGTCAGACATGGGGTTGCAGTCGGACCACACCGTCTTGCTGCCGACCTCGAGCTTGAAGCGTCGGATCGGGCGGGGTGCGTCAAAGTCGTAGCCATCGCCGTCGCCGTCGTCGTCGTCGTCGGCGCCGCCTTTGCCGTTGCCGCTGACCTTGTTCACGGCATGACCGTTGCTCTGCGGCTGACGCTGCTTTGGATGGGCGGCATCGGCACGACGAAGGATGGCCCTTGACGGGTGCGGCGATGCGTTGGCCAGGCTCGACGCCAAGAGGGGGACGAGGACGAGGATGTGTATGAGGGAGAGGAAGAGGAGCGCGCGCGGGCCTCGCCGGGCAAGAGGCGGTTGGGGACGCGACATGGCGTCGGGTGGTGACGACGGTGATGATGGGGCGTTGGCCCTGTCCGTTACCACGCTCCGTCCGCCCCACTTTATACACCTGAACTTCGCCCCGCGCTCGGGCGCAGCGCCGGGACCTCGATTCCGTCGCGGAGCGGGTCAGTTGGTGGTGGTGGGTGTCAAAGGCGAAATGGGCGCAGCAGCAGCAGCAGCAGCAGCAGCAGCAGCAGCAGCATGCCCCCACTCCCGACGTCGACTTCGGAAGAAAGGTGGGTCGGTCAGGGGCCCACGCTGGCTTGCCCCTTTTGGCCGAATATCGGCCCTAAGCAGGCACCGCCTCTCCTCCCAGGCGGCGGCTCTCATCCCCCTTGAGACAGGCTAAAAATCACCGCAATAAACAATAAAATTATTGAGATTTTTTCACGCATGCTTGCTGTCTCTTCGGCTGCCTCCTTTGCTGCTTGCCGCTTGCTGCTTGCTGCTGCTGCTGCGACATCGGCGTCGTTGCCGATTCGTGCCTTGTTCGGCCCACGTTCGGAGAGCATGTTCCGGTATAGCAGCCCGTCGAGCGTCTGCTGTAGGACGGATCGGCCGGGTGGGAGGGGGTCGAAAGCATGAGGGTGAGCGGTATTGCCTCAAACGTACATAACGCCCCCCCCCCCTCCCCCCCCCCCCCCACTCTGGACTCAACAGGATTTAGCTCCGTCGCCACCGTTTCGTGACGACCAGGCGTACGTACGATGGCCCGCGCGGGGCAGCAGACGGATCGTCGTTCCGAGCTGGGCTGGGTTGGGTTCGACTCGACTCGACTCGATGGTACGCTAGACGCGGTCGGACTCCCACTGCGCGTGTGTGCCTCAGCGAGCGGGCGGTGGCTGGACATCGTCCTCGATACGGCCTTGGGAGGATTTAAACCAGGCAGCGAGCGAGACGCGTGTGCGACAATACACGATGGCGGACCATGCTGTTTGTTGCTGTGCCGGTGCGCACGCCGGCTCTATCTCGGTGGCCGATGCCGGCATTGTCTGATATTGTGTGCGAGCTGCCGCGCGTGCCACTGGCCCCCGGAAACGTCTCGTGACGACGCCTCCGACCGTACCGCGCTGAGCCTGCACGCCGTCAATGACTCGCCGAGATGTGCTCCCACGCTGTCTCGACGAACATCGAGAGAGCGGCAGGATTGGATCCGATTCCCTCGTCTTGGACGGGCAGGCTCACTCGACGCCCCAACATGCCGAGTTTGTCAGCTTCGTCTTGGCTGCGCCGTCTTGGCTGCGCCGCCCTCGCTTGCCCTCGAGGCGGTCACGGTTCATTCGAGCCGCCATTGGCGCACGAGCCGCGCCCACTAACGAGCCAGGGGCAGGTGTCAGTGTTGGCGACCTCCGGCCGCATCGCCGATCTGTCAACGAGGGCGAGGAAACGGCGGGTGGGTTAGGATGAAGGTCTGTCGTCTTCTGAGTCGACGATAGTCTATGCTTTGGCATTCTGGGCAATGCGACGACGGTGTGCAGGGGGACGCGGATAGTACAGGATGGAACCGAGATGGGTGGGTCCGATCGACAAGGCATGAGAGGTGGTAGGGCATCGGTGGTATGATACGGCGCGGGCGCGGTTGGTAGTCAGTCCAGTGTCGGGTCGAGCAGATCGTGGCCGGGCGTTGTGGGTGGCGAGTTGCGGAGGCCCGAGGAGGGAGAGTAGTGGGGCGAGCTTTGCCCGCAGTCTGCGTCGCCGTGACCGAGGCACGCAGGCGGTCGCTGTTCGGAGAGCGTCGACGTTCACACCCTCTCTGCGCCCATGAGGCGCATGGCCGTCTCAAAGGCGAAGAGGGCGGCGGCGTTGGTGGGAAAGGCGCGGAGGAAGCAGGGGAGGAAGCCCGTGTAGAACATGCGCGCCCTGCGCAGCGGCGACGCCTGCGGGCCGGCCGACTGCCAGACCGAGGTAAAGGCGGAGCGGATCGTGGGGAACTTGGGCGACTGGAGCGAGTCGGCCATCATCCGGTTCTTGATAATGTCGGCCGGAAAGGCCGTCAGCCAGAAGAGCTCGGCCGCCAGTCCGCCAGAGAGGAAGGTGACGGCGCCCGGCGAGAGCTCGTACTTTGTCCCCTTGAGCGAGCCCAGTTGTCTGTGCGAGGGCGTGATTGGTGGTGTTGGAAAGGGAGTGGTCAGCGAGGTGGTCTTTCCCCCCCTTTGCTCATGCTTCATCTGCCGCACTCGGCGGACAGCAGCACGCCACTCACTGCTGCAACACCTCGTAGCTTCCAAACATGACGGCGAAGCTGCTGCGGAAGAGGAGCGTGGCGGGCAGAGCGTGCCAGAGGCCCGTGATGCCGTGCTTTGCGACAATCTGGCGGACGCAGTCGATGGGGCCCGAGTACTCGCGCTTGACGGCGTCGGTGGCTGCGGCAGCGACGGCAGACGTTGCGCCCCTGCCGGGGAGGTGGACCTCGACGCGCTGGAACTGCATCTGCAGCTTTGCCTTTATGAGTTCGACGGGGGTGGTGACGAGGCTGTTTGTCCAGCCTGCCATGAGGCCGGCGAGGGCGTGGTAGCGCACGGGCAGCCGCTTGTCGTCTTCCTTTGAGCCCGAGAGGCGGGCAAAGAGCCTGCGGTAGTTGTGCAGGCTTCCGAGGAGGACCGAGTCTGTGATGGCCCACCCAAAGGCGGGAGGGGTGGCGCCCTTGTAGAGGCCAAGCAGGGACTCCTTGCGCGCCAGCTGGAGGAAGCAGTCGAGCGGGCCGCGGTAGGTCCCAAAGGGGCTGCACTGCATGCGGATTTTGATCGTGTCGAATGGATGCCCTACGGCCAGCTTCGTCAGACCCGAGACGGTGCCTCCGACGAAGCCCTTGAGCGAGGTGCCCGACTCGGACTGGCGTGGCCGGGTCGATTCCGACGGCGTGGGAGCGGGCACGGGCGGCGGTATGGATGCCGAGGCCGCCTCGGCCACACCCCGAGACTGGGGCGCCATGATGTGGGGGTCAGACAGACGCTAGGGGGAGAAGAGCCAGAGGAGAGGCGGGAGAGGGCCGACGGGATGGCCAGCTTGGATGATTTTGTCGGTTGGTTGGTTGGTGGTGATGGATCAAGAGGACGGCAGGCTATCTATCATCAGCAGGCCTCGGGCTGGCCCCGTTCCTCGACGAGAAGAACGCAAGAGGTCAGCCAGCCCCGTCTGGCCTGCCTCTATCTGGGCCCTGGCTGCTCCACATGCCGCCTGCGCATTACGCCCGCCCCGCAGGAGCCGCCGGAAGTCGGCTTTGCTTGAGCTGGCCTGGCCTGCTCGCAGCCTGACCTCGCCTCGTCCCGACCCGACGCTCGGGCCTTGCCTCGAGGCTCGCCGGTCCGACTAGATCCAAGGCCGGGATGGTTTGCCAACCAGCCTTGTTGGCCCTCCACCGCCTCTACCACCCCACCATCACCATCACCGCCTCTGGCTACTACAGCAGCGTCAGTCCCGTTGCTGGCACTGCTGCCGCCGCCGCTGTATCGACCAGCCCTCGGACCGATCCGCGATCTCGCTAGCACGAGGGGCGACGAGTGCGCCATGTCGTCGCCGTCGTCGCCGTCGTCGCTGCTGCTGCTGCCCCGCCTCGACGCCGGCAACGTGCTGGCCGTCGCGTTTGCGCTCGGCTCGGCCCTGGTCGCCGATACCATCAACCGGCACGTCCCGCTGCCCTACATTGACGAAATCTTCCACGCCCCGCAGGCGACGCGGTTCTGCGTGGGCGACTACGGCTCCTACGACGCCAAGCTCACCACGCCGCCGGGCCTCTATCTCGTCTCGCTTGCCTTTGGCCGCATACTGCCCCTCTTTGACTGCACCGACCTGCGCTTCCTCCGCGCAACCAACCTCGTTCTGCTCGTATGCCTGCCCCACCTCCTGGCCGCCATCGTGGAGTCGTACGAGGATCAGAGGGAGAAGAGGGCGATACAGCTCGATACCCACCGGCTGCAGCGCCAGGGCGGACCTGGAGCGGCCGTCGAGCTGCCTCCGGGCTATTCGGAACGGCCCATCGACGGCGCGAGATCGACGGTGGCAATGACGGATGCGCCGGCAGACCCTCCTCCATCCCTCCCTCGCTCGATCCACGCCCGCTCAAAGAGGGCAGGCATCTCGCGTGAGACGGTACGGGCCATCCAGGAACAGGCCAAGCGCCAAGCAGCCGCACGCGCCGCTGCGCACGGAGACGGCGAAGGCGAAGTACCCGCATCGGTAGAGGCTGCGGGTCCAACAACGGGCGTGACGACGACATCGACGGTGACGAATCCGTCACCAGCCCATGCCTCGTCCCCGCCGCGGCCGCGCGACTCGGTGCCCGGCTCGCTGCAATCCATCTACAGCTCGAGCGCAGTGCAGCGCAAGCTGCGACGGCAACGAGGCGACGCATGGCGCACGTCGCTGGGCCACACCGTCGCCCTGCTGCCGCCGCTGTGGTTCTTCGGCTTCCTCTACTACACCGACGTCGGCAGCGTCTTTTTCATCCTGGCCACGCTGCTCTGCGTCCAGAGGCAGCGGCGGTGGGCGGCGGCGACGCTGGGCGCCGTCTCGCTCCTGTTCCGCCAGACCAACGTCGTCTGGCTCGTCTATATCGTCGCATCGTCGCTCCTGTCGGACCTCTCGCGCGCCTTTCCGGCGCTGCACGATCCACTCGCCAGCCAGGCGGGCCTAGCGGATCTGGGCCGCAGCGTCGCCTCGGTGGTGGGCATCCTCGGCGATCGGCGCAACGGCGGGCGGCTGGCGTCGCTGCTGCTCCGCAACGTCGCGCCCTTCGTGCCCGTGCTTGCGGGCGTGGCGTGGTTCGTGCGGTGGAACGGCTCCATCGTCCTCGGCGACCAGTCCAACCACCAGGCAGGCGTGCACGTCCCGCAGCTCTTGTACTTTCTCCTCTTTGCCACGGTGTTTGGCTGGCCGGCCATCCTCGCCGCGCAGCCTCTGTCGTCGTCGTCGCGGCGGCGGCAGGAGGGGGAGGAGGAGAGGAAGGCACCGGGTCTCACGAACGCACTGTCCTCCCTCGTCGATTCGGTCGCAGTGCTGACAAGACGGACCGTGCGCCACATGCTCGGCTCTGCCTCTGCCGTCGCGACGACGGGGGTGCTGTGCTGGGCGATCAAGGAGGCCGTGGGGCGGTATACGATCGAGCACCCATTCCTGCTGGCCGACAACCGGCACTACACCTTCTACCTCTGGCGCAAGGTGTGGCGACGCCACGAGGCGGTCCGCTTCGCCCTGGTACCCGTCTACCTCGTCTGCGCGAGGATGTGGTGGAACGCCCTCGGTACGTTCTGCCTCCCCGCTCTTCGTGGCGCTCGCCTCGCCTCGCCTCGCCTCGCCTCGTGGAGTTCCCATCCTTGACTGACCAGCACCCTCCTCCTTGGAATCAAGCAGGTCAAACAACAACGCTCCTCCACCAACTCGGCCTCATACTCGCAACGAGCCTCACACTGATCCCCTCGCCGCTCATCGAGCCGCGATACTTTCTCGTGCCCTACATCCTGCTGCGTCTTCAAACCATCGCAAGCGAGGACCACCTCCCTCCTCCTCCTTCCTCCTCCCCCTCGTCGTCGTCGTCCTCGACGGTGCAGCCCCACGACAACGATGGCGGGAGGGTGGTGGTGGTGGTGGTGGTGAAGAGGAAGACGGTGCTACTCGCCCTCGAAGCGATGCTGGCGCTGGGCATCAACGTCGTGACGGTATGGATCTTTCTCTCCCGCCCGTTTTCGTGGGACGCTGATGCTGTCGATTCGTCGCGCGGCGAGACGAGAGTGATGCGATTCATGTGGTAGCCTCCTTCTCCATCCTCCAGGTTTGTGGACGGAGCGGAATGCGGATGGATCCAGACGGTGGCCGAGGCAACATGGGACCATCCATCGATGGAGCATTACAGTATACGCGACTTGACCGACCGACTGGACCGAGTTGGGTGTGTGAACAGCAAGATGAGTGGGAAAAGCAGAGGGATATGCATGCAAACGGAACCGGGCACCGATCCAACCCACCCATCCTACTCCTCACTCCTCGTCCTCGTCGTCCTCATCCTCGTCCTCATCATTTCTCTTCTTCCACCTCCTCCTCTCGACACCCTTGCCCATCCCACCGTTACGGTGCAACCAATCGCGAATGAGGTGGCGATCGACAATGTGGATATAATACTTTCCGCCTCCGTCGGCCCAGCTGACGCAGCCGCTGGTATAGGTGCGTTCAATGACGCGCAGGATGGCCAGCGGCGACGAGAGCGTACGTTCCGTCAGACGGAAGTCGAGCGGCACAAAGGGCTTGAGCGATACCACCTGCGCCCCATCCGGTAGGTCGAGGAAGAGGAGAGAGAGGTTCTCGTTCGTCTTGGGTAGGAATGCGTAGCTGTTCCAGAGAAGCGAGCGAGGAGAGAGAGAAGAGAGGAGAGGAGAGGAGAGGAGAGGAGAGGAGAGTCAAAGGGGCAAGCGTTGAGCAACGCGATTGATCGAGAAACGCGACAGAGTCAGGGCAAACCGCACAACGTCACCACCACGACAAAACAGGACCATCGACGACGACGACGACGACGACTCACTTGTTGACCAGCACGACGTCGGCCCGCCGGAGCACGTCGCGCACGCCCTCGTGCTCGCCAAAGTCGCCCTTCCACGCCTCGACGCGGTCGCCCCCCTTGAGCCCCCACAGCCGCCACCGCCGCTGGGCCTCTTGGATCTGGCGCTCGGCCAGGCCCGCGGGGACGGCCATCATCTCGCAGCCGTACGCCTCGGCGCCCGTCTGCAGGCTGGTCTGGATGAGCAGGTTGCCCACGCCGCTGCCCAGGTCGACAAACACCTTGCCCGGCCCGAGCCGCGTCAGCTGCGCAATCTCGGACATGAAGCGCGGCAGCAGCTCGCCGTAGACGTTGTCCGAAAACGCCTGGTACCGCCCCAGCTCCTCGACCCGCGGTCCCACGGTGCGCGCGTACACCTGGTCCTGCACCAGCCGCCACACGCCCTCGGGCACACCCGCCTTGCGGCCCATGGCGGCGATGTTGCGCGACAGCGCGCCCGACGCGCGCAGCCGCACCAGCTCGGCATTGAAGCGCGCCAGCGTGCGCAGGAACAGCGGCCCATCGCGCCGGTTGCGCGCCTTGGCAAACGACCGCAGGATCGGATCCGGATCCGTCGCCGCGCCCGTCGTCGTGGCCGCCGTCGTGACACTGGCCGCCGTAGACGCCTGCGAGCTGGGCGGAGAGGCGGGAGCGGCAACGGGCGAGTCGAGGCCCGGCATCAGCGCCGCGTTGCCCAGGATGGCGGCCTTGACCGGCGACAGCGAGGCGTGGCCCGATCCGTTGGCGTGGGTGGTGCCGTTGCGGTGCGGCAGCGACGAGGACGATGCCGACGCCGAGGGCGACACGGGCGCCGTGTGCGAGTGTCCGTTGGGCACCTTGCGCTCGGGGTCGGGTCCTGGGCTGTCGTCGTTGCGCGGCGTGCGAGGGGTTTCCGCGCCGTGGCCGTGGGCCCGCTCCTCGTCGTCCGCATGTCGCCCTGGGGCCGCCGGGTCGAGGTCGTCCCTCCGTTCCGCCTTGCCCACACCGCTGTCGATGAGGTCCGCCGACCGCGCGCGTGCCGTCCCGTTGGCCCCCTCGAGCCTGGCCCGGGTGGCCGCCATGGCCGCCGTGCCACCGGCGCCGCCGGGCAGGATCATGCCTGCGTTGCTCGAGATCTCGAGGCTGTCGAGCGAGCCAAACAGCTTCTGCTGCTCCGGGGTGAGGTAGTTGCTGACAATCGTCTTGACTGCCATGAGCAGCTCGAGTAGCGGGTCGTACTCGTCGCGGTCGCGGGGCACGAGAAGGAGATACTCTTCGGACTGGCCGGGCGCCGGATACTCGAGCGTCGCCCTCGGGTTGTCGCCGAGGCCGTTGAAGAAGGGTCCAAAGCCCTTGATGGAGCTGGCCACGACGTCGCAGCTCTGGACGAGGGGGGGCGCATCGGCAAGCTCGGCCGGTGGCGAGTCGTAGTCGTCTGCCAGGATGTCGCGCGGGACAGAGTACGAAGGGGCGACGCCCTCGCGGCCCAGGACCTGGTAGCTGCCGCTCCCGCCGCCACCGGCAGCCGACGAGGCGAAGGGGTCGACGCTGCGGCGCTTTGAGGGCGTCGAGGGGGCACGACTCCCCCTAGCGCTGCCGCGCCTGGCTGACGATCCGAAGTCGAGGTCGTCATCGTCGTCGTCGTCGGAGCTGCTAAAGACTGCGGTGCGCTTCTTTTTGCGGCTCTTTGCGGTGGGTCGGTCGGAGGCGACGCTGGGAGCCCTGCTGGATTGCTTTGAGCGGTCGCGGCTGGCGGCGGAGGAGGATGTGCGCTTTGGCTTTGTGGGCGGGTTTGCCGCCTCGTAGGCCCTGCGCTTTTCGAGTTCGGCGGCGTGACGGTCCTCGAGGATGCGGCGCCGCTTGTCCTCGGAGAGTGCGTTGATGGGGCGGTAGCCGGAGATGGACTCGATCGAGTCTCGGTTGGCGGGGACTGCGGGCGATGCGGTGGCGGGTGGCGGGCGCACCAGCCTGCGAGTCGTTGTGACGACTACGCCGGGTGCGGGCGAGGTCTTTGGCTTCTTTCGAGGTGGGGGTGCGGAAGAGGTGGAAGAGGAGGCGCTGGCCGAGGTGGATCTGCTGGTGCTGGTGGTGGCGGTGGCGGCGGTGGCGACATTGTTGCTCTGAGCTGGAGCTGGTTTTGGCTTGCCGGAGGAGCCAAAGAAGTTGAGCATGACGCGGTCGCAGGTGGAGGAGGCTGGGGATTGGCTAGGCCAGGGTGCGCCCGGGGTGTCAAGGGTGCAGATGTGCGGGGACGGCTGGGAAGAGGAGTGGTGCTAGCGCTGATATTGCTGGAAAGCGGCGGCGAGTGGGCGGGTGGCAGCGAGGGTAAGAATGATATCGAGGGATAGCGGTGATGGTGGCGGTGTTGGTGATGGTGTTGGATGCGGGGCGCGAAGAAGGCCGGCGCGGCTCCGCTGCCGGACGGAGGGCGCCTCGGCGGGGGGCCGGCAGCCAACACAGCGTCAGCCGAGGTCGTTTGGGCGCGGCACCGCTCGGCGGCTCCGAGGCCGGGGATGACCCGCACGAGAGATGGCCATGGCCCCGCCTGACTGGGACAGCACAGCCACAGATAGACGTCTCGCCAAGTGGCCGCTTGGTGCCTTGGCCGACAACCGGCGGTCGAGGCCATGTTGGCTTGTCACCGGCCTGGCCGCCTGTCGCTGGGTGTGAAAGGCAGGCAGGCAGCTGGGCAGGTGGGCAGGCCATGGCAGGCATGGCATAGCTCGGCACAGGGGTCCAGGCCGTCGGCGGCACAGAGATGCAATCGAGAGATGGCATGGGCCTGCTCGTCCTGGTTGGCCGGTGCGCTCTGCCACAGACGTCCTGTCCCGCTGTCCCGCTGGCTGCTGGCTGCTGGCTGCTGGCTGCTGGTTGCTGCTCCACACGCGGGGGGGTTGGTTGCCCTGCTTGGCTGCCTCCTTCCTGCCGCCTCTGCCTAGCCCTCACCCTCGACCTTGCTTGCTCCATCTTCGCTTCGCACACGCCAACGCTTCTCTTGCCTCTCCCCCATCACCTCTCCCCGCCTCGTAACCCCCCCATACCGTACCATCCGAATCGCATCCACCACCAACACCACCACCACCACCACCACCACCAGCGACCCACCATGGCGCAGCCTCAGACCGTCCCCTGCGCCTACAAGACTGGCCGCACCCTCGGCCAGGGCACCTACGCCGTCGTAAAGGAGGCCGTACACATAAAGACTGGCCAGTACTATGCCTGCAAGGTCATCTCCAAAAAGCTCATGGAGGGCCGCGAACACATGGTCCGCAACGAGGTCGCTGCCCTCAAAAAGGTCTCCCAGGGTCACCGCAGCATCGTCACCCTCGTCGACTACTTCGAGACCATGAACAACCTCTACCTCGTCACAGACCTCTGCGTCGGAGGCGAGCTCTTTGACCGCATCTGCGAGAGGGGCAGCTACTACGAGCAGTGCGTGCTCCACCTTGCCCACCTCGCTCCTTGTCGCTCGCTGCCCCACTTGACTCACCCATCCCTTTTGCCCCCTTTACCACCTCCCCCTCGCTCGCCTGCAGGGACGCCGCACACATCGTCAAGACCATCACCGGCGCCGTCGTCTACCTCCACGACCAGGGAATCGTCCACAGGGGTGAGCAAAAAGCCAACAGCCGCGCCGCCAACCCCAGATCAGGGTTCTCGACCGAAGCCGCCCGCTCATCTCTCTCTCTCCCNCTCTCTCTCTCTCTCGTCTCGCTCTCTCTCTCTCACGTCTCTCTCTCTCTCTCTACTCGTCTCTACTCTCTC
>NW_006920886.1:57214-89536 GCF_000417875.1 Pseudozyma flocculosa PF-1
CCGACGTCTTCTCTCTCTCTCTCTCTCTCTCTCTCTCTCTCTCTCTCTCTCTCTCTCTCTCTCTCTCCGTCCCTCTGTGTCCTTCTCATTGCTTTCCACCCACCTCCTCTCCCCCACCCGCCCCCAGACCTCAAGCCCGAGAACCTCCTCTTCCGAGACAAGACCGAAGAGTCTGACCTCCTCATCGCCGACTTTGGCCTCTCACGAGTCGTCGACGACGAGAAAATCACCGTCCTCAGCACCACCTGCGGCACCCCGGGCTACATGGCGCCCGAGATTTTTAAAAAGACGTGAGTCGTCGTCGTCGTCGTCGTCGTCGTCGGCCGCGGCGGGCGCACAGCGGAAGCCAGCGAATTTTGACCCGGAGCTGCTCTGGTCCCTCTTTTGCCCCTCTGCGCATCCCCTCTGCAGCGGCCACGGAAAGCCAGTCGATATGTGTGAGTTGTTGCTCCTCGAGCCCATTCCGCGTGCCTGCCTGCCCCCGCCGACTTCTGACCGGTCGCTGTGCCCTCCTCATCGCACTCTCTCTTTTTCTCTCTCTCTCTCTCTCTCTCTTCATGTCCTCATGCCGACACGTCTGCAGGGGCAATCGGCGTCATCACCTACTTTCTGCTGTGTGGCTACACGCCCTTTGACCGCGACACGACCATGGAGGAGATGCAGGCCATCATCAACGCCGATTACCGCTTCGAGCCCGCGATATACTGGGAGGGCGTGTCGGACCAGGCAAAGGACTTTATCAACAAGCTGCTCACCACGGACCCGGCGGCGCGGATGACGGCCAAGCAGGCGCTCCAACATCCCTGGCTCCAAAGCGGAGGGCAGACGGTCGAGGGGGCCACCCAGGGCCAGCAAAAGGACCTGCTGCCCGACATCAAGAGCGCCTTCAACGCCAAGAGGACCTTCAAGAAGGCTGTCAATGGTATCCGGTGAGTCGTCGTGGCGTGGACGGCAGGACGCGCAGAGGGGCCTGGCTCGCTCGGCGGCAGGAGCAGCAGCAGCAGCGACTGACCCTTGTGCCCGCGTTTGCCATTGCCCTTACCCACAGCCTCATCAACCGCCTCAAGACCAACGATGCGTGAGTGCCGTGTTTTGGGGCGATGTCGTCTTGGCCCTGCCGATGCCTGTTTGACTGCGCAGCAACATGCTGACGTTCCCAAACATCATCCTACCCCCGTCCTGCTCTGCTCCACCCTGCTTCATCACCGCAACACGGCAGCACGCCAAACAGGGAGGAAGTGGAAAAGCTACGCCAGACGATCCGAGAGGCCGAATCGGAATCCAACAACCTCGAAAAAGTGCTTGCTGGCGGTCAGGGCGACAGTGCAAACTAGGCAGGCACCATGTCAACCCACCCCCACCAGCGGCGGCTGTGCTAGACCGGTGGGGTGTCTGTCCAATGCCACCATTGACGTCGTACGCGCTCGACCACCCCTACATACCTGCCTACCTCGGTTTTTTTCCTTCTCTCCCCGTTCCCGTTCCCGTTCCGTCCCGTCCTGTTTGGTCGGTTGTACATACACCCTTTTGATCCCCTCCTCCTCATCCCTTACCGGTTTACCGTCATGGTCTCCTTTCTTGATTCCCTCATTCTTGACCTGCGAATATGGAGAGAGACAGAGAGAGGCGAGAGTGAGAGGCGAGGTACGTCAGTCCATCCATCCCATACCTCTCCCTGTGCAACAACGAGCGGGTCAGCCCAGTCTAGGCTGACGCATTTTCAAGAGAGATCGTCATTGCAAAGTCATCATCATCATCATCATCATCATCATCGTCATCGTCGTCGTGGTTGTCGTAACGAGAAAAAGGGGGAGGGGGATTGTCCAAAGGCAACAGAGTAGGGTGCAAAGGCGGGGCACGAGGAAATGGAGATGCGCCGGGTAGGAGGAGAAACAGGTTGGGGACGAAACAAGTACAGATTGACAAAGTGGTGGACGGGCGGGTGGGGATGAAGATGAGGCTGGGGATGGAGAGGGAAGGGGGGGAGCGAGGCTAGGGTCGAGAAGACAGGAGTGTGTGCGAGGGAAAAGGAAAAGGGGCGCTGGTGGGCAATAGCAGGGTTGCAGGCGAAGAGGAGCAGAGAAAGAGAGGGAGAGGTAGAGGTAGAGGTAGAAGGGGGCGGAGGGTGGTTGGCGTTGCAATTGTCCGGATGATGATTGGGATAAAACGGGTGGCGGCGGTGGTGGAGGCGGCCAAGCGCGCCGAGGGCGGCATCGCAACGTCGAGAATGTCCGTGCACGGCCGGCTCTCGGGCTCAGCCGTACCAGCGCGAGCGGAGGCCCTCCATCCACCGGCCGTAGAGGAGGTCGGCAATGGGCGAGCGTTGCACCTCCTCCTCGGCTTGCTGCTGCTGCGCCTTGCCGATCGGAGAGGCGGCCGAGGGCCCAGAGAGGCGCTGCCGGAACGTCGACGTCAGGTTCTCTCGGGCGCGCTGGTCGTTGTTGATGCTGAGCAGCAGGTCGACAATCGTCGAGTAGGCCAGCCTCGAGTTGAGCAGGCTCAGATCCTCGAAGCCCTTGGAGATCATGGCGAGCGCCTCAATCTCGCGCGCGTCCATGTCGTCCCGCCGCGCGCGGTCGAGCACGGGCAGGATGACGTTGTGCACCAGCGACGCCCCCGCCGAGTCCTCCTCCGGGATCGACCCTGGCCCGGACCCAGGCACAGATCCAGACCCAGACCCCGACCCGGAGCCGTGCCGGCTGCGTCTCGGCGAGTCCGAGGCCTGGTCTGCCGGGTTCGTCGGAGGCGTGCCGTTCCGCCAGCTGCCAATGTACTCGTTGCTCAGCTTGGCCGAGCCGTTGGCGTCGAGCCGCCGGACGGGGCGGAGCGTATCGAGGCCGCTGGCGACGTCGCCCTCCTTGAGGATGGTGCCGTTGATGTCGTGCCGCTCGTTCCAGCTGCTGCGCCTCGACCGCGGCGTCGACGCGTCGTGCAGGTTCCGCCGGCTGCTCGATGGCGTCACCTTGCCCGCCGCCCGCATGCTCTCGAGCGCCCGCGTGCCTCCCGCCGACGAGGCCATGGTGGCCGCTGCTGTCTCGATCTCGATCCCCGAGTCGGCGTGCGGCATCGGTGGCGAGAGCAGGCTGTCGCCGCCGAACCCGCCCGGCTGCATGCCCCGGAACGACTGGCGGAGGGCATCGACGTGGATCGAGCCGCGCCCGTCGAGGTTCTGCTTTGTCTGCAGCTGGTCGGCGGGCGTGCTCGGCCCGGACGCCGTCGATGTCGCTGGCGTGCTCGAGGCGCCGCTCAGGTTGTCACCGCTGTCGTCGGCGCCGTTGTAGATGTCCGACACGTCGTCGTTGCTGTCCTCGGCCGAGGATCTGCGGGAGCTGATGCCCTTGCCCGGCAGCCCCTTGAGCGTCGACTCCATCGCGTGCATCAGGTCCTCTGCGGGTCGGGTGCCGCGGACCGTGGCGTAGCCGGCCCGATCCTCGCCGTCCTCTGGCGGGCCGCGCCCTTGCCGCGCCCACACGTCGATCGACTCGCGATCGCCGTCCTCGTCCTCCTCGGGCTCGTCATACATCGACGCCCGCGAGCGCATCGTGTCGAATTGCCACTCGCTCATCATGGTGCCGCCCATGGTCGACTCCGAGAGCTCGGCAGCGTGCATCTGGTCGCGCACAATGGCGCCGCCCCGGGTGGCGCCGCGCGCCTTCCACTCCTGGTGCCGCTCGATGAGCTCGGTCAGCATCGACGTCTTCTTGGCGTACTTGATGAAGCGGTGCTGGAGCAGCTCCTTGGTCGTGGGGCGGTGCTTGGGGTCCTTGATCAGGCAGAGGTCGACAAAGTCCTTGAACGCGGCCGAAAAGTTGCCCTCGAGCGTGGGGCTCTTGGCCTTGGGGATGAGGAAGAGGACGCGCATCGGGTGGTACTCGGCCAGCGGCGGCTCTCCCTTGGCCATCTCGATGGCCGAGATGCCGAGCGACCAGATGTCGGCCTTGAAGTCGTAGCCCGCCTGCCGGATCACCTCGGGCGCCATCCAGAAGGGCGTGCCGACAAACGTGTTCCTCCTCGACTTGTTGTTGCTGAGCTGCGCCGCCACGCCAAAGTCGGCCAGCTTGACCTTGCCGCTCGCCGACAGCAGCACGTTGGCCGCCTTGATGTCGCGGTGGATCTTGCCCTCGTTGTGCAGGTACTCGAGCCCGAGCAATAGCTCGCGGCAGACGATGGCGATGTGGGCCTCGGAAAAGGGCCCCGCCTTTAAGAGGTCGAGGCACGAGCCGCCCGCCAGATACTCCATGATGATCCAGAGCTTGTAGCCCTTGACAAAGCTGCCGTAGTAGCGCGTCACCCACTCGCTGTCGCACTGAGCGAGGTGGGCGATCTCCTGCTGGATCTCGCTGATGTCGTCGTCGGAGTCCTCGAGGTCAATCTGCTTGATGGCGACAATCTGCTTGGTCTCCTTGTGCATGCCCTTGTACACGGTGCCGAAGCTGCCCGTGCCGAGCTTCTCGAGCAGCGCATACTGCTCCGACAGCTGGGCACCGGACACGACGGGGCGGGTCGGCGACGAGGCGCTCGGACCGGCCAGAGGCTGCGCCGCCGCGCGCGAGGTGGATCGCGTCGGAGGCGAAGGCGACTGTTCCTTCGAGGACCGCCTTGCACCTAGCAAGGGTGAGCGCGAGGGTAGCGCAATGTTGGGCTGCGGTCGAGAGGGGCATCGGAAGGCAAAAGCGACAGCGTAAGAAGAGATGCTCGCGTCCCAAGGCAGATGTCTGGCAACAGCGCAGGAGGGGACTCACCATCTTGGCGGGCGAGCCGATAGGTCGGCGACGGTGTCAATTAGCCCAGAGGTTGACGTCGATGTCGGGAACGCGGGATCCCGCGGACGGTCGAATGTCGAATCAAAAGCCCTGGTCTGACAGAGCGAGAATATGCCGCTGAAGTCAGGGGACGCGTGTCGAGACGAATCGAGGTCGCTGTTGTCGCTTCAGAGGCGATACAATGAGCTGGATGATAGGGCCGATGCAGAAGCGGTCGTGATGGTCGTAAGGCGGGTCGTTGCAGAGGATGGAAGGTGATGCGACGATGCGATGTGCGGGCAGCGAGAGCCGGAGCGGGGCCGAATCCGGTCAAGTCGTTAGGTAGGCTAAAGAGCCGGGGGCTTAGCTGCGCGGGTGGCCGCTAGTCGTCAAGGTTCGTCTGGGGCGCGGTGTCGCGGGAGCAGCGGCGATGAACGAGTCTCCGTTTGCGTCGTCAAGGCGAGGATGTGGGGCGGACACAAGTTGTCGGGCTGCGCAACGAGCGTGAGACGAAGGTCGCAAGTGGGCGGGGGGAGTTGCCGACGGACAGGCAGGGGTGGCTTAGGAGGGTGTCGTGGCGAGGGTGGCCGGTCTGGATCCGGCTGAGCGATAGCGGCGTAGTCGTGTCCTCTGGCGGCAGCCGTCGGTCGGAAGTGAGGCGGGAAGCTAGAGGTGGTCGAGGGTGGATGGGGAGCGCGGGCCAGGGAGCAGCAGGTGGACAAAGACGAGGGGCGGTTGGCTGTGTAGGTAGGGAAAGGGGAGGGGTCGTGGTCGTAGCAGCTTGCTTGCTTGGTGGTGGTCTCGGAGGTAGGAGGTAGGATGAGGACCAGGACCAGGACGAGAGGAGCAAGTCGAGAGCAGGTCGGGCAGGCCGGGGAGGTCGAGGGGCCAGGGTTAGGGTTCGAGGGCCGCAACAGGAGGGGGGGCAAGCAGCCAGCAGCTTGGGCGGGCCAGGCAGGTCGGGGCCACAAAAAAGTCGAGCCTGGTAGCAAGCAGCCAGCCAGCCAGCGGCGAGGGCGGCCAGGGGGCGGCCGACGCCTTGGGGGTCCCAGCCAGCAGCAGCAGCCCGCTTGCGCTGCCTGTCGCAACTTGAAGTTTTCGAGCCGCGCCCCCATGCACACGCAAGCGTGCAGCTGGCCGTAAGTTAGCGGGCCAGGCCAGGCCATGGTCGGCCCTCGCCCGCCGTGGGTCCGACCGCCCGTTCCTTGCTCCCCGCTTGCGCCCTCGGCCCGCCCGAGATGCTGCTCGCCCTTGCACGGCTCCACCGATGCTGGCTTGCCTGGCCTGGTCTCGCCCGAGCTGCTTGGTCCATGGTCGTGATGCGGGTATGCCGCTGCGTCCCCGTCGGCCAAGGGTCCGATATGGGGAGGGTCGACCACGTCGACTGACGATGGGGGCGGGGCGGTAGCGGCCTCGGTTGCGTCCCGAGAGAGCGGCCGCCGCTTGCTGCTTGCTTGCTTGGTCGCCTGCTTGCCGGGGTGGAAAGGCGAAAATGACACAAGCGTAAGCTCTAGCGTCGCCCTCGCTGCGAGCGACGCCCGGGATCGACGCTCGCTGCAAACGGCTCCCACCTCGACGGGCTGCCGCTGCGATGGTTGTCGGTGGTTTGTCCCCTCTGCCTGCTTCTTCTTCTTCCATCGAAGAACGGCCGGCCTCGTCTCGACCGGGGAGAGCGGCGGACCCGTCCATGGTCGGCGAAGGCCGCACCGGATGTCACCGTCCTGTCGAGGCGGCCTGCATCGGAACGGCTCTCGACGGCTTGGCATGCTCTGCTCGACCAGAGGCGAGGCCTGGCCTGGCCGTGCTCGACTCAAGCGCCGGCCGCGGCGGGAAGAATGAATCAATGGCTGATGGCCCCCAGCCACCACCAGGCCGGGATCAGGCCCGCTCGGTCGGTCGAGACCCTGAACGCAGGAAGAAGAGAGGCCTCTTTCTCCCGTCGATGAGAGGCGCAAACAAAAGGCCATAAGGCTAGGTAAGGTCTTCTGAGGGCAAGGCCAAGGCCGGCCAGAGCACCGACAAATCCTCGATGGTGCGGGAAGGACGCAGGCCATGATTTGACGCGGCCCGATGACGAGTCTTCGGGTCCAAGATTTCTCTTGGCTGCTTGTTTGGCTTGCCCGGCCGCTTGGTTGCTTGCAACCAAGGCTGCGTCCAGCGTCTCCCCCCGCCTGCCAGCCGTCGACACCGACTGGAGAGGCTAGCGATGGCCAGCCGAGCCGGCCGCGAGCACACGGCCATCGCCGCAACGCTGCCATCGACCTAGGCGGCGGCGGAGACGGCGACAGCCTCGAGGACCTAGCTCGGGCGAGCGGGAACAGGGAAAAGGGGCGTTATGAGCAGCAAGGCCGCCAGCGGGAGCTCCCGCGTCTTCGAGGTCGGCAGGGGAAGGGCAACAGGTCTCGGTCGCGCGGGACCGGAAGCTTCCCAGGCAAGGCGGGCAAGGGCGGTGTCGAGATTCGCCGCTGCGGACGCAGGGCCCCTGAGTCCTTGGGTGCTTCCGACATAGGGCGGTCCAGCGACAAACAGAGACAGAGCTCAGCCACTCCGGCCTGCCTACAAGAGTGTTCTCAGTCGCACGCCTCGCCGCCATCGAGCTCGTCTGGGCTTTCGTGGTCGTGTGGACGTGTGGCAGAGCCTGAGGAACACGTCCATATCGAGGCCTTGCCACCTGCAAAGTGAACGCCATGTCTCGGAGTCGAAAGCCGGGTAAGCTGGAGGCGCACGCACCCAGCGCGGAGGCGGGCGTTCCAAAGGGGCGGCGGGCGGTCCAGGATGCTCCAACGCCCTGCCCTTTGGCCCATCAACAGCAGGTGTCGGCATCGAACGCTGGCTGGCAGTCCGAATGCGTCCGTCAGAGAAGTCGACATTTTATATTGCCTACGGTACACCTTACGGTACGACGAGATGATGTCGACACAAGAATCTTCTCGACACCCCTCTCGTCTGGTTCGAAAGAACGGGCGTTTGGAACGTCCCTTGGCGGCAGCGCGGTGGGGGTAACGCGCGCTGTTGGCCAGGCCAGGGCCATGTAGGCCGCCCCTCTGCAAGCGGATCCACTCGCCCGCAGCAGCCCAGGCTGCGCCAGGCCAGGCCTTGCCAGCCGCTGGCCGCCGCGTCCCTACGCTCGTGCGTGCCACCGCTACCGGCAGCTCGCTGTCAGACCACACGGGCGTGATTCGGTCGTTGAAGGGAAGAAAGAAGCTGAGCACCGAAGCATGTTTCCACCTTGACCGGTGCGAAAGCCCTTCTTCGTACTGTAGCTTTGCAGAACGAAGGCAGCCCCTCTGCGACGCCCTGTGGCACGTCGCCTCCCCTCTCTCACGCCAAAGACAGAGGAGGCGTTTAGCTTGCAGAGCCCTCCCGGCCCCCCTTGGAGAAGCGAGATTGCGCAGAGGAATTGACATGATATGGTATAGAGAGCGCGACCGCATCAGATGGGCCAGGCAGGGCGTTTTGCGACTAGAGAGTGCGAAGCGACGGGATGCTGAGGCGAGGTACTGGCTCGCAGTGATTGCGCGCCGCTGCGCCCTTTCATTACCCGTCTTTGCCCCCTGACAGCAACACAAGCGATCCGTCAAGCTTGCCACTACTTACTGCTCTGCCTCTCTGCGGGCAAGCATGACCTAGCCGTCGGCGCCGCAAGAGAACGGCGGCCAAGGCGGCAAAACTTGCGTGCCGCAGAGAGAGGGGCGAGGCCGAGTCGAGGCGAAGGGTAGGGCTGCAGAAGGCCCGAAAGGCGGGCGGCTGGGCGGGGGAGGAACTACACTCTCTGGTAACGAGTGCCACACGCCAGACGTGCAACACCTCCGCGGCTTCATGCTTGGTTGGGAGCTGCACTGTGGCCCGCCTCGCACACTGGGATCCCTGCGCTAGCCTATTCATCTTGACAGCATCCTCACGTCGTCGCTCCTCGCTTTGGTCGTCTACCGTAGGTGGGACTCGTGACCGGGATCGACGGCAAGCGGTTCCCGTAGGATGAGCCGCCTTGTCGCACCTTGACCGGTAGGTCGGGGCCTTTTCGACATCCCTTGGCACTGGCATGCTCCCGACCCGTCCCGAGCCTGTCGCGTTCCTGATGCCTGGCCCCCAAATACGGCAGCCGGGTAAGGTCGCGCAGGATGGGGGGGATGGATAGAGTCTGCTGAGCTGTAGGTCCGAGACATGTTTGGTGGTCATCTCGTGGCACGGCCGCGCCGCTGCTGTATGGGGACGAGCCCGTGGCGCGGAACGGGCAGCATTGCTTTGACTCGACGAAAATTTCGCCACGCCACCTTGCCCTGCCAACCTCAAAGGGAAGGGGGCATGAACCGTCGGCCGGTATGGTCCGAAGGATGGCAGGCAATCAACACGTACTGCAGCGGTCGGTCGGCCGAAAGGAGAAGGTGACCCTTTTCCTCTGGTTCATGTATGTCCGTGCGGCCACTGGACCGTGCCTTGCGCACGGTACCGCATCGTAGAGAGGGACCACGAGAGGGCAGCTCTAATTTCGAGCTTGAGTCGACCTGCCCGCCTGCCTCATCGTCTGCCTGCCTGCCATAAGGAGGAGCGGAGCGGAGACTCGGGAGATGAAAAAGGTCGTTGCTCGACGACGGCATCCCCCTCTGTCGACGCAGACGGCTTAGCCAAGCCGCTGGATGAGCATAGCCTGGCTCCGACCGAGTCGCTTTTGATGCCGCTCTCGAAAGTGGGCTGAGCAAGGTTGGTCGTGCGCGGCATTTGAGCCACCCGGTCGACCGAGTCCCCGACTGAATCGCGCCATGTCATGGGTCCTGCGTACGGGTGGGGGTAGTGATTGGAAGCGCAACCTCGGTCGCTGTGCGATCAGCATCGAGGCAAGGGCGACGTGATACCTTACGATGCTGCGACGGAATCGGCGGGCCCGGTCGAGAGGCAACCCACCCCTCGAAGCAGCTGTACCTTTGATCGAAAGATGGAGCAGGCCGACGGCTACCGGTACCGTCGAGCGAGCGAAGAACCATTTTGACAGCTGCAGCCCATGTTTCAGATTGAGATGGCTTCTCCCGCGTCGTCGTGGGGCCTGGCCAGGTTGAGCTGTGCGGATGTACTCTGACGTTCGTGAAGGCCTGGCCTTGGCTCGCTTGGCGTGGCCTGGCCTGGCCGAGCATGTGGGCTCGTGCGTATGCCAACGACGGCGATGCAGGTTCGCTGGCTGCGCTGCATGCAGGGTGCCCCTATTTTCTACGCTGCATCGCCTCCTGGCGACTCGTTCACGCCAGCAGAGTCGAGCCGCAAAGCAAAACAAGCAAGCAGGCAAAGCTTCCTCCCTTGCTCGCCCGGCATCACATCGTATCGGGCGCCGCACACCGTCATGACGATTCACCCAGCGCATCCGCCGATAGGTAACCGAACCCTGCCATCGCCATCGCCATCGTCGTCGTCATCGTCGCCGTCACGGCGTCTTACGATGCCCTGCCGTGATCGTATGGTATCGTGCTGGCCCGGCGCAGAGAGTCTTGGCGTTCCGGCATCTCGGTCTGCACGCCTCTTGTTCAACCTTGTCAGTCTGAACTTGGGACCAGGCACCGACGCTCCTGCCGCCTTTCAAAGACAAGCTATCCCTCTGTTCCCACAACCCAGCCTTGTGGCTCGGCCGGGGCGACATCAACTTCTACCCGCGCAAAATCAGCGCGGCGGCCCAACGCCAGGCCAGAGAGGGATGGCGGGCCAAGCCACTGCGGGTAGAAAGTGTCTCGTACCTACAGCACAGTAGAGGATACTGTCTGTATGTATAGGCGACTCGCTTGGCACTCGTGGTCGAAGCACTCAACATCCCCGCATTCGTCCGACCGCCACCGTCGCCCCGCCACCGCCACCGCCATCGCCACTGCCACTGCCACGGTACGGTACTTGCGCAACAGGACGAGGTAGGGTAAGGCCGAATCACCCAGCATAGGTCGTGCGAGAACGCGAGCGCAAGTGCAGGTTGGCGCCGGCCGTCGCGCCACAGACCCTCTCACACTTCCGAAACCCCGACGCAGGCCGCAGGCAAGAGTCTTGGTTTGCGCGTGCTTACAAAAGCCAAATGTATGTACACCACGTCGGCCACGCACCAACTCCGTCGTGTGCGCCCCGTGCCGTAGCAAGATAGAGTGGATGCCGGAGTGGATATCGGAGCTCCTTCCCACAGAGGGGGTTTTGGTAGCATGCCGAGTCCTGAAGGGCCAGCGCAACGCGCACAGCCCACTGCAACGCGGTTCCGCATTGCCGTGTCGCCCTGTGTATGTCCGTATGGAACCCCGACCGACGAGGATCAACCGGGATACCGGTGCCGGCTTGCCGGCCACGTCGCTGCTGCATGCGACCATTCAGCAAAACACCGTCGGCGTACCTTGCTCTTGCCTGCGCTGCCCTGTCCTGCTTGACTGAGACAAGTCAGGGCAGGCCAGGGCAGCATGCCGTGCCATGCCATGGCGTGGGTGAAATTCACCATGATCTACCTTGCAGCGGAAGTCGGTGGCCGTACCGTACGGGCCCCAGTACGACGGCGGAGTCATTCGTTGGTTGTTTCGTTCATCCGTCGAAGCTCTTCCTTCTCGTTGCCCGACGACGACGACGACGACGACGACGACGCCACAGCCGTTTGCACCGCCTGACCTGGCGAGGAAGGACGACTGGGCGCGACTTTGCCGCAAACGGCCACCCGCTCGGTGCCTGGCCAGTGCCTTGCCCTGTACGCCGGCCCACCTGGAACCAGGCCACCACCGAGCACACAGAGAGATAAAGTGCCTCTGTCTCAGACCGGCCAGGAGACCCGGGCAAGGAAGGATACCGCTCGAGGCGCGTCTGGGCCCGGCCCGGTGAGGCGCGGGTGTGCAGTTTCACTGCCATAGATTGCAAAGACGCGTCTGCCGTGCCTTCAGGAGCAAAGGGGCGCTTCACCTGACCATCACCTGAGCGCCTTTGGGTGGAACAAGGCCGGTGTGTTTGCCTCCGAGGATCCAATCGCCGTAAGGTCAAGGGCGGAGGCGCAGCTGCCGTGCGTGGTGGCGAGTAGTTATCCTCCCACTCTTCTTCTTTCTAGAAGCAAGCAAGGATACCCGTTGACGCTCCTCGTCGTCGTCCCACCCGCTCTTGTCCGCATGCAGTCTGATCCGCCGCCCGTCGCTTCCCGATAGCAAGGGAGGAGAACGGGCCGTCTCGCTGATTTTGCAGGCCGTTGCGCCGTGCCCGCCTCCTCGTCCATGTCGATCTGACCTCGGAGCCGAACGGGCTTCGTGGAGGGCTCGGTGAACGATGATGGGCAGGTCGAGGTGATGAAGCGACTCGTCGAGGCGCTCGGCATGTCGCTGTCGTCGTTGGTCACTACGAAAAGGGGTCACACTCATCGTGGCTGGCGCAGGAGCGGGATCAGGGAGCGCCGGTGGTGGCGGTGGTGGCGGCCGGGTCCTGAGGGTCCGTCTGGCAGGAGGCATGTGGAGGCGGCGAGTGCGGCGTGACGTGTCGTTAAACCCGGCTCAGAGACAGGCCGCCTGGTGATGTTTCTTCTTTTGCTGCTCCTCGCCACCATCACCATCGCCTGGTCCTCTCCTCACCAAAAGCAAGCAACATCAC
The DNA here is from genome assembly GCF_000417875.1 of Pseudozyma flocculosa PF-1. NCBI lineage: Eukaryota > Fungi > Basidiomycota > Ustilaginomycetes > Ustilaginales > Ustilaginaceae > Pseudozyma > Pseudozyma flocculosa. The sequence goes on from NW_006920886.1 coordinate 69,532, forward strand.
GCGATGGCGACCCAACCCGCAACGACAACGACGACGACGGCGGCACAGTCCACGACGACGACAGGGGCGGCGGAGCTCCGACGCCAGCTCCCGGGGCCGGGCATCGTCGTGGCGCCGGGCGTGTACGACGGCATCAGCGCGCGGATGGCCATCAAGGCGGGCCACACCGCCCTCTACCAGACGGGGGCGGGCACCTCGGCCTCGCGCCTCGCCCGCGCCGACCTCGGCTTCCTCAGCATGGCCGACATCGTCTCGGCCGCCGGCGTATCCATCATGGCCTCCCCCGCCTCTCCCTCGTCCACCCGTCGCATCGTGCCCGTCATCGCGGATGCTGATGTTGGCTTCGGAGGTGCACCCCAGGTCGTGAGTCGATCCCCGCACAGCGGAGCAGAGTGGTGCAGTGGTTCAGTGGTGGGATGCTCATGTCGGTCGGATTGACAATCACAATCATGCCTCTTCGACCTCTGCCCTCGCCCCACGACCGCGACAGGCTCGGACGGTACAGGAATACCACCGGGCCGGGATCGCCGCACTGCACATCGAGGATCAAGTCGCCTCGAAGCGGTGCGGCCACCTCGATTCAAAGCAGCTCGTATCCAAGCAAGACTTTATCGCGCGCATCAAGGCGGCAAAGTACGCCCAGGACCAGCTGGCGTGCGCGCCCGCCGACCGCATCCTGCTCATCGCCCGCACCGATGCGCTGGGCGTGCTCGGCCTCGACGACGCCCTCGACCGCCTCCGCGCCGCACGCGATGCCGGCGCCGAAATGGGCTTCCTCGAAGGGATCCAGACCGACCAGCAGGCCCGCACCGCCATCGAGGCTCTCGGAGACTGGCCCCTCCTCGCCAACTGCGTCACCGGCGGCAAATCCCCGCTCTGGACCGCCACCGACGTACAGCGACTCGGTTTCAGGCTCGCCATCTTCCCGTGCGCCGGCATCTTCCCCGCCGCAAAGGCCCTCCTCGCCTCGTACGCCCACCTCGCCGATAGGGGCATCGGTATCGAGGCCTCCACCGACCCCGCCACCAGCTCCGTCGATCTCGGCGGCGCGGATCCGAGGGGCCTGCGCAACTTTTTCGCCGATATGGGCCTCGATGACGAGGTTGCCATCGACCTGCTCGCCGCTGAGGGCGCGGGCCTGGGCAGCGTCTGATCGATTCCTTTGGTTGGCAGCACAGCACAGCAATAGCAACAATGCGTATCCCCTCTGTCTGTCTGGCCGGACCTCCTCGTCTGCTGCCACCCCGCCGGAACGCAGCAGGTCGCTCCACAGCCTCATCCGGCCTCCGTCGCAGCCGCAGTCTTCGTCTTCGTCGCCGTCGCCGATGCCGCCTTGGTCTTGAGTCGATTCTCGGCCCAATCAAGCCTCACCAGCCCGCAACCGGTGCCCGTGGCGAGGAAGAGGGCCCTGCCGATATTAGGGTTCCAGCACGCCGCCGTGATGCCAATCTCGGGCGGCGAGGAATAGGCCTTGTCCTGCCGGTCCTCCTTTGTCGTCGTTGCCTGCCAGACAGCCAGCCAGCCAGCCAGCCAGCGATATCGACACGGATAGGATTTGAGTCAGGAGGTGGAGGAATGAGGAAGTGAGCCAGGGGCGAAAGGGGACAACTCACCTCGACGACGAGGTTGTCGTGCATCTTGAGCTCGCCCGTCTTTCGGTTGGTCGCGAGACGGTACAGCGGCGTTTGGGCCTGTCGATCGCGTCGCATTGATCGCGTCGCACGAGACCGTATCGAAGAGCATCACGACAAAAGACCAAGATCGCGCTCGATCGGTCAGTGAGCGGGACACACTCGGCGTAGACGGACTTTTCCCTCCGCCTGCCCTCTCCACTCACCCTGACGGTATGTCCTTTGACGTTGCCGCTGCGCCTGCTGGCCCGGAGCGCGTTGCTCAGCTTGACCTCGCCCGCCGCACTGCCAACGGCGACGACGGGGTGATACGCGCTCGTGCCCAGCGCCGTGACGCGGGTCGCTACCGCCGCGATGCCCCTCTGCCGTCCGGCCTCATCGGGCCGCATGCCAAACATGGCCGCGGCCGACTCGCCATTCTCATTGGCGAGGTTCTGGAGAAAGGGCATAAAGGCGCTGCAGCCGTGGACGTGCCGCTGGTGCTCGCTGACGGCCACGCTGCCGCTGAGCATGTCGGACAGCGTCACGTTGCCGTCGAGGCCGACGGAAAAGATGAGGTGTGGCGGCGCCAGGACGTCCAGCATGCCATCGGCGTCGATAGGGGGCGCCATGAACCACGAGAGCGACGTGATGGCGCACGCGTGGGTCGAGGCGTAGTACATCGGCCGCAGCCCGGTCGTGTTGCCCGAGCGGAGCGCATCGCCGATGGCGTAGACGGCGATGTAGCCGTTGGCGCAGCCCACCGCCAGCCGCTCGCCGCCGGCCCAGTCGAGCGCGGTGACGGCCGTCGACTTGAGCTCCAGCCGCACCACAGGATCTAGCTTGATGGACATCGACGCGCCTTCGTCGGCCCTCGCCTTTCCCTTGCTTCCCTGCTGCGGGCGATGGCACCATCGCACGTCGTCCGGGTGCGGTGGAGCAAAGATGGACGCGGTGCCGTCTTCAAAAACGCCCGCCAGCAGACCGAGCCTTCGGATCGCGGTCGGCTCATCAGCGCCGCCATCTTCGACCTCATCGGCGCCGCTCGCAGTGCTCGCAGCCTCGCGGTAGTCGTGGCCGGCGGGACACCACGCCAGCTGGAACGCCGACCCGCTATCGACGCAGAGGCTCATCTCCAACGCAGCCTGCCCCTTGCGAGCCGCGCCGTCCTCGGCACGACTGTCGGGACAGACGCTCCAGATCTGGATGCGACCAGGCATCGGGCGCGGCCCCTTGGCCCCAAGGAACGTCAGCGGCCGCGGCGAGAGCGAAGCGGACACGGCGACGTACTCCTTGCCCCGGTCGAGGTGGATGGGCACCGGCACCCAGTCCAGCGCGTAGACGTGTCCACCTGCGTTGAGAATGTGGCCCTCGTTGCCCTCGAGGTAGTTGCCCAGCCGCGTCGATGTGCCCGGCAGGAGCGAGACCTGCTGCTGCCCGCTGTGAGGGCCGAGCCACACCCGCAGCGACTCGGACGGATCCTGGGATCGCTCCATGAGCCCAAGGTTCTGCAAATCCCGGAACTTGGGGTCGGCGAGGTCGATGTCGACCTTGTGGCCGCCGCTGCCCTCGGCGTCCGCCTCGTCGGCGACGCTCTCGGCTTCGCTGGCCGGATCTGCATCGGCGTCGTCGGCGTCCGGGCTAGTGCGAGCGGATACGGCCTTGCCGGCACCCTTCTTGCGCTTGCCGGGGGTCTGCGGGTCGGCTCGAGGGGCTGCCGAACCGCTAATGTGGATCGGGTGCGCGAGGGGGTGCCGCTGCGAGTCGGAGGCCGTCCTGGCACCTGGACCAAAGGCGCTGGCCTCGTCGTTGGTCAGCAGCTTGACGGACGCGGCGTCGAGGCAGGGGTGGAGGAACGGCCAGCCGACCCTGGCCTCGTCGCTGTGTTGGCCCGACTGCCGCTTCTCTTGCGCCCAGCGGGCCCGGTTCCGTTCTTCCTTGTATCCGTAACCCTTCCCCGGCCACCACATCATGTCGTGGAGCAGCAGGGCGGGGATCAGGCCGCAGATGGCCGACCAGTACTGGACGCGGAACCGGCGGTGGGGCAGCGAGGGCATCGCCTGCAGCCGGGTCCTGGCCAGCCCGTCCTGCGGCCAAGTTATGCCGGGGCGCGCGTCGTCCTGATCGCCCTGCTCCGGCTCGTCCTCGTTGTCCTCGAGATTGTACGCCTTTCCCGACTCGGCGGTCTGCAGGTCCGGGGGCTGGTAGAGGGGCCACATCTGGCTGTAGCTGTAGGCCCTCTGTTTGCTCGCCGTGCTCTGCCACCTGGCCTTGTGCTCGGCGTTGGTGCCAAGGTAGGAGTAGGAGCGCAGCGAGCCCCGATCGTCGGCGTCGTCGGCATCGTCGTCGAGCGCAGCCTTGGTCGGGGTGGCCTTGGCCTTGGCCTTGGCAGGGGTCGATGAGGCACGGGGTTTCCTGGCGGTCGGAGTCCGCTTCGCCGGCGTGCGGCGTCTGCTATTGCCGTTGCCGCCGGCATCATCGTCGTCGTCGAGGTCTTCAAATGGACTTGCATCGGCATCGTCATCGCCGTCGCCGTCGCCGTATTGATCTGCATCCTCATCGTGCGGAGGGACAAAGGCGTCGCCGTCCTCTGCCGTTTGGTCGTCTGGCACGTCAAGGTCGTAACGGATGCGCTTCTTGGCCCTGCCGCTGCGCCTCAGCGGGCTGTCGGTGCTTGCGATGCTCCCTTCATCGGCGCTCGCCATTGCCGGGCTCTGACTGCGGGATAGCAAGCCCGGAGTGTCTTGGACGGCAATGGTGAATGATCGCCTCGCCGCCGAGGGCGTGGCCCTGCTGCTCGTCGCGGAAGACTTGAGCGCGCTGACAGGGGTCCGGAGGGGCGTCTGGGATCGCTGCCTTTGGTCGGTGGCCGAGGCGCTGTTGCCGGACCGCCTTGCCGGCGTGACAGTCACCTCGACGGCAGCCGGTTGGGTGTCGATGTGGTTGGACTCGGTCGGGAGTGGCTGATGGGGCTCGCCCGCGGCTGCCGCAGCCTTTGCCCTGCGCGGTGGCATGTGGATGAGCGTGACGAGCCGAGCTAGCCAAGCCGGGCTGCCTGTACTCGACGAGGGATTGCAGTGCTTGCCTGCGATGCAGCCTTGGTCGTAGATCAGGAAGCGGCGAATGGGTGGATGGATGGGCTGAGGGAAGGAGGCGGAGAGCTCGAGCAGTCGAGGGCGAAGGCGCAAAGGGCCGAGGGCGAGGCTGAGGCCGGCAGAGGGCGAGGGCAGCCGTCTCAGGGTCCATGCAGCACGAGCCATGCATGCGCTGCCCGACTTTTTCCAGCTCGGGTCTGGCTGGGCACGCCTACATAGCACGCTCCCACCACGGCTTCGCCTCTGCCTCTGCCTCGACTCAGCCTCGGCCTGGGCCCCAGCCACTTCGATCCCCCCGTCGCGACGCTACCTCCGTCTCCGCCCTGGAGCAGCCTATGGAAGATGGAGGGACATGGTCATGCTTTCGGTCCGATGCAAATGCTTAGCGACAGTGGGGAAAACGATAGTAGTGGTACGGCGTGGCCGGGTCGGAATGCGATGTTGGACTATGCTTGAAGGGACAGGAACCACGCACGGCTACCAATGACGACGAGGAAAGACTGACTGAACAGGAGATGCCAACGGGGCCAACGAAGAGAGAATGATGAGAGGGATGCTTCACCTGATCCGATGCGACGGCGTGGCGCGCCTCACTCGTCCGAAGACGCATCCTGCGACACGTCCGTCACCGTCTCGAGCTGCGTGCCCGGCCGGTGGCGAAGCGCCTGGTATGACGACGGCTGCTGCGTCGTCGCCGTCGTCGCCTCGTCCGTCCTGGCCTGGCCTCTGCCGCTTGGGGCGCCTGCATCGAGCCGTTCTTCGCGCCGCTGTGCCCGCACAACGGCCCCATTGCCCCTGACTGCGCCCCCAAACGTGTGCGGCTTGAGGCGGACGGGCGCGTCAAAGATGCTTCTTTCGCTGCTCCACCCTTCGTCGGTGCTGACGTGCAGGCTCAGCTCGGTCGCCGTCGACCCCGACTGGCTCCTTCGGTGGCCCTGCCGCCTCGACGCTCCGCCGCTGCCGATCGGAACCGCGTTGACCTGCTGCTGCGGCGGCGGCGGCTGCTGCGGCGGCTGCTGCGCGGCTGTTCCGCCTGCCACCGTCCCGGAGGGGGCGCCAGCCGTCGAGCCCGGCACGCCCGCCTCGGTCGCGGTAGCGTGCACAGGTACAAAGTCCTTGTCGACCTCGGCGCACGGCAAGTGGCGGAGCAGGCAGAGGACAAAGTGCTGCTCGTACTTTGTGTTGTTGAACAGCACGCTCAGGCGCTCGGGCTCCTTGCGCAGCAGCGTCGGCGCAAAGATAAGCGCCAGCGACTCGGCGGGCATCTTGGTCTGCCGCACCACCCACGGCTGCGTGAAGAGCTGCAGGAACGAGACGAGGTAGAGGAGCGTGCGCCGCGCCGGCGTCGGCAGCGTGCGCACCAGGTCGATGCACTGGCTCGGCTGCTCGGCCATCTGCAGGCACCGCTCGTAGAGCGACGTCGGGATCAGCGGCTCCTCGAGCTCGCGCAGCCACTGCTTGAGCTCCGACGCCAGCACCGCCACGTCGCCGTCGGAGCCACCGATGCCCACCACGCCGTCCAAGCGGTAGTGGCCGCGCTCGATGCGCACCTTGAGCTCAGTGACGAGCTCGGCGTCGCCCGCCACCCGGAACACGCCCTCGGTCCGCAGCGCATCGACGGCCAGCAGCGCATTGCAGAGGAACACGAGCACGATGGGCACCTGGATGTGCGGGTACGCATCGCGCTGCGTCTCCATGATCGTCTCGAGGGTGCGCCCAAACACGCCCGGGTTGAAGGCCGCGTCGCTGGCGCTCTGGATCTCGGCGACGCTCGGCGTCGACTTGCGCGCGCCGCGCCGGCAGATGAGCGACAGGCGGCCCGCGCAATGCTGGGCCATGATGGCGATCGCCTCGTCGGCGTCATTCTGGTGCTCGTCGATAAAGTTGTGCAGGTAGTCGCGCAGGTCGCCCGACGGCGGGAAGGTGACGAGCACGACGCAGAGAAACTGCCAGCCGCGAAAGATCGACGAGCCGCTCGGGTTGCCCGTCAGCTGCTTGATGAGCTGCGCATAGATCTCGTCGCGCAGCGGCAGGCTCTGCATGCCCCTCTCGAGCACCCAGCGCTCCTCTTCCAGGATCGAGGGCGCACGCGACGAGGCCGGCAACGACAGCGATGGAAACGCCGAGGTGGCCATGTCGTCGGGGTCAGGGCTGCTGCTGTCGCACGGCCGCGGCAGCTTGCCGTTGCGCGCCGCCGACAGGCAATCGGGCAGCGTCGGGCTCAGCAGCGGCAGGCCGTTGGTCGTGGTGGTAGGCATCCGCGGCGACATTGGCGAGGATCCCGAATTCTCCTCGACCAGCTTGATGCCGTAGGTCAGCTTGAGCGGCGCCGGCGGCTTGGCGTGCACCGACGAGTCGCGGTCGCCCATGATCCGCTGGACGACCTTGAAGATCTTGACGGCGTCCCTCTGCAGCTCCTTGAAGTCCAGGTGGAGCAGCGGCGCATTGATCGGACCCTTTTGCCACCTCGCCAGCTTGTCGACCGTCACTTTGCGCCGGAACGGGCCGGTGCGGTGGGTGGTGAACTTGCGCTGCGCGTACGTCTCAAAGGCCAGCATCCGTATCTCGGTCTGCAGCGCCGACGACATGCAGAGGTGATCGCCCGTGCTGAGCCGCTTGATCTCCGGGGCCGGCGGCTCGCTCCGCTTGCTCCGCAGCGACTCGATCGGGCTGAGCCGCTTGACCGGATCGCGCTCGCGCCGGATCGTCCTCCTCACCGCCGAGCGCGTCGTGGACCCGGACAGCGTCGAAATCGACCGGGACCCTGCGAGTCCAGCCCCGGACGGGATGAGCCCGTGAGGCTCCGAGGCCGAGGCACGCATCGACCTCGACGACGTTTCGCAGCGCAGCCTCGGTGCGGTATTCCGCTCGCCCGTCGAGCCGCTCGACATTGACATCGACGACTTCTGCCGTGCGATGAGGCCACCGGTGCCCGCCCGCGCAGCGTCCGACCGCATCTTGCCATGGGTCCGGCCGTCGAACGCGACCCGCATGTTGCGCGGCCGGCCGTTGGCGGCCGGCGCATCGTTGCCGTCGGCCGAGTAGGACCTCTGCATCCCCGCTTCCGCAGATCGGAAGAGCGGCTGCTGCGCCAGGGCCTGGGCAACGAGGGCGCGGTCAGCGCCCATGATCCTGCGCCGAGCCTTGCCGGCAAGCACCTGCTCGATGCCAGGGCTGTGTGCCGGCGGGGGTGGCTGCGCACGCGCCTTGGCCCCACGGGCCGACGCGTGGGAGGCCGGCAACGACGTTGACGACGCCATGCCGGTGAGAGCCGCGCTGGGGAGGTCGGAATCGCTCGTCAGCACGAGCGAGGCTCGCGCCGAGATCTGCTCCTCGCCAAACTCTTGCCGCGAGAACCTCCGTCCGAGAGTCGACTCCTGGATCGCCGTGAGGGGGATTACGAAGCCCTTGGGCCGCACCCAGGCCGACTTGGCTGTCTGCGTGTGGTAGTAGTACGGCAGCCCGCGCTCCTCGTCGTACAGCTCCCACCACTCGCCGTCCGGGTTGGGCGGCAGCACAATGGTGCCGGCTGGCACCTCCCAGCGGCACTCGCCCGTCTGCGGGTTGGCAAAGAAGCTCGCCTGGGTCTGATCGAGGGGCGGAGAGGCGGGTGGCGAAGAGGAGGCAGGATCCGGGGGTCAGCGATGCGGTTTTCGCCGTCGTCAGGGCTCCGGGAACGACGCAATGCACGCTCCCTTGCCCTGCCGCGTCTGCTCGCCCTTCCGGCGACGTCGGCCGCTGCTCACCTTTGGGTCGGTAATGACACACCAGAAGTTTTCGCCCCACTCCCTGGCTTCCGGAAGCTGCTCGCGCCTCTTGCCGACCAGGTTGCTGCTGCTGTGCCGGGCCGAGCAGCGTCGGTTGTCGGCCTGCGATCCGCGGCTGTCGCTCTTGGATCGCTGCCGGTTGCGTCGGGCGACGGCGTCGTCCTCGTACCGCTTGGCCCGGTCCGTGGCGGCGCTCGTCATGCCCTCGACATGCGGCACGTGGTCGTTGCGCACGCCAAAGCCGCCCAGCTTGGGCGTCGTGGCCGAGAAGCTCTTGCGCCGACTGGGGCCGTTGCCGTCGTCGTCACCGTTGGCCGCCTCATTATCGTCGCCCGAGTCGAAGCCCATCTCGGAAAAGGCCTCTCGCAGCGGCGAGGCCTCTGAGAGCTGGCTGCAGTCGTTGTCCGAGACGATCGGCATCCCGTTGGGCGGAGGCTTGACCGCCATGCCCAGCTCGTGCGAGGGCCGGCGCGAAGGACCGGGCGTGGTCGCTGGGCTGCGGCCTTGGCTGTGGCTTTGGCTTCCGCGATCGCTTCGCAGCCGATCCCTGGCGTGTCCGGCATTGCTGGACGCATCGCCGGTAGGAGTCTCTGTCCGTGCCGAAGATGGGCGGCTCGGTGTCCCCGACGAGGCGCCGTCGTCGCCGTCGTCAAAAGAGGAGAAGCGGTCCGATCGACTGGCGGAGGCGTCGTAGCTGCGCCCCTGCTCACTCGGGCTGTCTACCCGCCCTAGCTCGGCGGCGGAGAGGTCGCCCAGGTGGACGAGGTCCTCGACTGCGGTCTCTCCGCTGGCCGAACGCTGCTGGTGCGGATGCTGCGCCAGGGCGCGGGCTGTCATCTCGCCAGACAGCCTTGGCTTGACGAGCGACGCGACGTTGGGCTCGTCGGCGTCGTCGACGGCGGTCCGCAGGGAGAAGCTGGAGCTCTGCGGCGTCGGACCGCAGTCGCTGAGGCTGGAGCGGGCGGTGAGCGACCCCTTGCCTCTTGACGTCGGCGGCGGGGACAGAGAGTGCAGATGGCCGTACATGGATGCGTCGCAGCCGGGATCAGCAGGCAGCTGTGGCGAGAAGGGGTATGACGAGCGTCGGTGCTGATCGCTCAGCTCGATATCTTCGTCGCTCGCCGTGTTGGACGTAAGAGAAGCCTTGAAGGAAGAATTGATGAGCTTCTACCTTGTGGCTCCGCTGGGCGTTGATGGATTGAAGAAGCGATCGGTTGGGTTCGGCCTTGACGCCATGCGCAAAGGTTTGGAGGCTTGTCGTGGCAAAAGACGAGCGAATAGCGAAGCAGACTGCCGAAACGTTTGGGTATATGACGAGAAGTGACGGCGAGTCGGCGAAGGCAAGGGTAAAGGTTCTCGATGCCCTAGAGGTCACTCTGGGAAGCCTGGGTTTCGGTTCAGAGGTGCTGCAGCGGAGGTCGGCCTGTCGGCGGCCGAAGTAGTGGCTTGTCGTGAGAGACTCCAAGGCCGGCTCGGAAGGGTCTTTGGAACGCCACGTCGAGAAGGACGCTAATGGAAGGCGCAATCGTATTCCTTTGGCCGAGGGGCGCGATGCAGCGGCGGCTGGGTAAGCTTCGAGATGAGCCGTCCGCGGTTCCGTCGAGATGGAAGATGACGACCGAGGAAATAGGGCCGGGTCTGGGGTATATCGCAGTTCCGTTGCCAGGCCGGACCGAGGATTGGAGCGTGATGGCGTATCCGTTTGAGCCAGAGTGTCTGAACGACGGCGGACAGCGTCGATTGGCGAACAGAGAGGAGAGGGCCAGGCGTAAATTGCTGCAGATCTCGGTGACGAAATTGTTTTGAGCGGAGCAGGCAAGAGGCGGTAGCGTTGGAGCAAAAAGGTTGCGCTCTGGCCCGATGCAGAGGTCGTCACGGTTTCGACGGGGCAGCGGGATCACGGTGGGCGCGGCGGGGGCAAGCAACTAGAGCGTGGGTAGGAGAGTGGTGCAGGGATGTCGAGCACGGCGCACTTGCGAGTCGGGGCAGAGCAGCCTGGCAGAGCCTCGAAGACAGTACCGAGCCCTTCGTGCTTACTGTCGCAGTAGGTGTGGCCGCAAAGGAACGAAGAGCCTGCGAGCGCGTCGGATGTTGCCTCCTGATGCAAGGGGCTGATGAGAGCCAGAAGTAGTAGTGACGATGAGCGGCGGATGTCGGGCCGATCCGAGGACCGAGCGCTCGCGTGGATAGGCAGATGGCCGGGGTGAAGCAATACCGGGCGTCGAGCAGTCGCAAAAGGAGCGCGGCGGTCGGAAGCAGATTGAGCAGGCAGGCAACGCAGCGACACAACGTCGTGGCCGCGAGGAAGGCGCTGGGGCCTGCGTCGAGGTCGAGACCAGGGACGAGGCCGAGGACAAGGGCGGCCGGGCCGTCTCGGGTCGGAGCGATGCGATGGGTGAGCGGGTGGGATAATGGAAGACAAGGGCGTCGGCGATCACGACGGCGAACGCGGACAAAGGCGAGGATGCGAAGCGAGGCTCGACGATCCAGCGTGTCCCCGAGTGAAGGGGCGGCCAGCTGCCGTTGTCTGGAGAGCTGCGTCGATGCCGTTTGAGCTGATGCCAATGCGGGATGGACAGTTGAAATGCTGTTAGGCTGGTCGGTGGCGTGGTTGGTCAAGCTATGGAGTCCTGTTGAGTGGGTTGAGGCAAGGGCGCGTTTTCAAGACAATCACTCTGATGATGCAGATACGGCGAAGAGGTTCCGTGTCGTGCGAGGGCGGAGGGCGAAGAGAGGCCGACCGGGCGGTCCGAGCGATGGACGCAGCGGTCGAAACGTTTGCTCGAGCAGTATGGAAAGTCTCCGAATGTACGTGCCGAAAAGTCGAGGGTCGATAAGCAAGCAAAGACCAGGTGAGCGCGAGGGGATCGGGTGAGCCGAAATAGGACGAGGTGAAGATGCTAGGGGTGGCGGAGATGGCGACGACGGCGGCGACGGTGGCGAGAGGGAAGCGAGCAAAGGTCAGAAAACAAAGACCGGCCGGCCCGACGATCAGCTGGCTGGCCAACGCCTCCCGAGAACAAGGTTTGACCTGCTGAATTGAGCCGCCCCGCAGCCGTCTGACCGCAGCGCAGTCGAAGAGGCACGCGCGAGCGTAAGAGCCCCAGAGCCAGAGCCAGGGCCAGAGCTAGGGCCAGAGCCAGGGCCAGAGCCAGAGCCAGAGCCAGAGCCAGCGGACAGGACGTACGTATGGCGGTACGAGCAAGGCGGCGAAGCAGCATGCATGGATCTGCGAGTTGCCCACGCAACGCATCAGCGCACCCATGCGCTGCATGCGCTAGCTGGCCGGCCCCAGACGAACGCTCGTACGTACGGACGTACGATGGGGGACAGCGCTGCGCAGCGTATGGCGGCAGGCAGGCAGGCAGGCGGGCAGGAACCGTACGTCTACCGTATCTGGCGTGCGAGCATGTCTCAGAGTTGGTTGGCTGGCTGGCCGGTTCGCTGGAAGAAGCGTACGTTGTCGCGGGCCAGGCCCGACGCGCGTCTCGGTTCCTTCCGTCGTGCCCGGCCACGACGACGGTAGACGGTGCACGGCCCTTCGCCCTCCTCGGGCTCCCTTCCGACGAGGCCACCTCGTCGTGTGAGCGACTTCTCTAGATCTCGACATGGGCTAGCTGGCGTGTGGCATTACATATTGAAGGCCGGTGAAAGCTGCTCGGCTTTCGAACGCACATCGAAGCGGTCCAAGACGCCCTAACTAGCTTGGTCTCTCCCACTTGCTGCCTACTGCAGCGCGGCTTGCTACAGGGTACCGGCACCTTGCTGCGGTCGACCGCGCAACGGGGCGAGGCTATGAATATGTATCTGCCTGCACCGCCCTGCGGGGGCCTACAGCATGCTGCTTGGATGACGCGCTGGACCACCACGTACGATTCGTTGATTGCAGCTCCTCAATCTATGCTTCGGAAAGAGGCTGGGCGGCGAGGCGAGCGACGGGATCACGGAGGCGAGGTCGGGGCTGCCCCTTCGTCCCTTTCTGATGTTTGCCGGCCAACACCAAGCGGCGGGAAAGCGCAGCGGCTGGATCTAAGTACTAGGCGAGGATAGCCAGGACGTAGGCTCCCTCCTGGCCTGGCCTGGTGCACAGCAAAGAGGAAGATCCTTCTAGCCAACGTAGCTGCGATTCCGCGACGACGGCCTCTCTAGATGCGTTTTCTCCTGCACTCCTACTGTCGCCGACAGATGAAACCAGAGCTAGTTTTGCCCGCTGCCTGCCCGCGTGCCGACGGTCGCCGTTCGGTTGTCGTCTTGCCGGCCAAGCGAAGAAGATGCGGCGACGAAGGAGCCGATCGATTGATCGAGCGAGTGATGAGCTATGTACGGGCGACGGTGGCGACGACGACGACGACGACAGGACGATGCAGGGGTGCCCGCCATTGACTTGATCCTCATCAACCCCGCTTGCTCGATTTCGGCGCTCGGCCGTTGGCAGCGCACCTCCGTACACCTCGGTGCGGCGCTGGCGACCGATGGCCTTGCCAAACACGGAAGGCGGGATGGCGAGCTGCTGGTTCATTGCGAGGCATCGACGGTCGAGGCGTATCTGTAGCCAGGTGGCATGGGATGTGGCTTTCAGGCGCCGCCTGCCTCGACAAAGGCAAAGAAAGATCCAGGCCGGCCAGCAACGCCTTCGCCCTTTCGAGCGCCCCTTCCCATGCCCACGCAACGAGGCAGGACGAAGCCAGCCCCGAAGGACGAGCAAGCAAGAAGAGCATGGCATCGCAGGCAGAGAAGGAGCAGCAGCAAGGCAGGCACACGACGGGCAGGCAGGGGGCAGCCAAGCGCAGCATGTGATGCGCGGCAAGGGGGTCAGCCAGAGGCGCAAGCCACTCTTCGGAACGCCCGGCCCAGGGCACAAGGGCTCGCCTGGTCGTGGCCAGGAACCGACTTGGCGGACGAGCAGCCGATAGGATGGCGGCCATGACCCGAATCCAGCAAGCGCTCGCACGCACGCAGGAGGGAGGCAGCGGCAGAGGGGCACTTTCGGAGCTCAAGCCGAAGGAGGATGAAGATGGTTGGCCAGACGTGGCTGCGATGTGAAGGTGGCGAGGCAGGTGGATCAGGGACCGGGAGCTTCCGGCCGGCAACGGGTCAGGGCTACGGGCCCTCGCCTCGCCTCACCTCGCCACGCCTCCACTAGCAACCACCACCAACGGCCTTCTCGAGAGCTCGTCCTGGCTTCCGCCCACCACTCTCGACCGACTTAACCATGGTCCCTTCTCGCTGCCCTACACAGCGGTCGGAGGAGCTCCTCGATCGGGTCGCCGCCGAGTCAGTGCTGTGACTGGCTGATTCGCCTCGCCATTTCCTGCCCTCCACCATGGCATCCGCACCGTCATCCTCGGCGCCACCGTCCGCGGCCGAACAGCGAGTCCAGGACCTTGCCCGCTTCTGCCAGCGTGTCAACATCGTCGATGTCGCTCCCTGCGAGATGATTCTGGGCGAGGCTCTCGGCATCAATGACATTGACGTGGCGGCCGACTTCACGACCATCGCTCTCAAAGTGATGATCCAAAAACTCCTGCCTTATCATGACCATCCCGAACTGCCCTTGTTCGTCAAAACCTGGGCCATTCGCCGCAACTCTTCTGGAGAGGCAGAGCGTGCCCCCTTGGTCGGCAAGGGCCGCCTCCGCAGACACTACATCGGCATGCTCGAGGACTTCGGCAAACCGACGTGGTTCCAGGCCGCAGAGTACCTCATCTGCCGCTGCTTCTTCGGTGAGCTTGTGCTGCTCGTGCTCGCTAGCCGCAGGGATGCCTTGCTCACTCGCGCGATCCGAGGCGCCATGCTTTCGACCCGAATCCGTCGCACAGCCCCGTCCGTGGTCATCCCGTACAATGAGTGGGACGAGAGGTGCGTGTCCGGATGTGGCCACTTCCGCCGTCAAGAGCCGCCTCCTTGAGCGCAGCGCTGATCGCGTCTGCCTCCCTCTCTCTTCCCCGACCTGCTTATTCCTGACAGAGACCACTATCGCCAGCTTTGCCAGGCCTTTGCGGCGCCAGACCATCGAGATGGGCCACAGCAATCCGACAACGAAAGCGCGACTGCCGACGAGCGCTCGTCTTGGAAGACGGGTCCGCCTGCCCCCCCTGTGCCGATCATTGAATCTAGCGGCACGGGCAACATCCACAAGGCGCACGACTTGCGCCACCAGTGGCCAACGCTGGTCCTGACGCTGCGCAAGGACGCCGACGCCGCTAGCCAGGGCCTGCCCGTGGCCGAGAGCGGTGTCGCCGAGTTCTTTTCCAGAAGGGCCAGCCTCTTCCGCCACGACGGCCTCGCCATCTTGGCCTTTTTTTGTCGCCTGGCTCGACAGGGTATGCACTGAGCTGGAAAAGTCGAACAAGGCGGCCAAGCCACCCGCCTCGATGGGCGAGCTCTTCGCCCTCTGGCATCCGTCCGAAGACGCGTCGGGCCCTGGCAAGGAGGCTAACGAGGTCGCGTTCCAAGAGGTCTGCGACAGCGCCGACCTGTTGCGAAAGAAGAGGCCAAACCACTTCCAAGGTCCCGTGGTGCATGAGCAGGCCAAGTCGGCTCGGGCGCCGGTGAGCAAGGAAGCGGAGGATCGGATGCACCTCGCCCAGATCATGGGCTGGCACCTCGTGCCCATCCTGACGCGCCTCGAACGGCTCATCTGCGAGGCGGGCCCAGTCAAGGCGAAGCAAGCCGAGCTCGGCGAATATCTGCGAGAAGACCATCCCGCCATCCTCTACATCGTCATCGACGGGGTCAGGCACCTCGACGCGCCCGGGTCGTCGGCGGCCGCCTCGGCCAGTCTTCACCAGTGCCTCTCCCTCATGCCGCCCGGGAGCCCGTATTTGAGGATCTGGCATGTGCTGCTGGACACGCCGAGCGCCGTTTCCGAATCGATCCCGGCCCAGACTGGCGAGGGGGTCGGTACGTCGGCAGAGGCAGCACAAGGCGGAGACGACACTGGCGGCGGCAGCGTCGATGACGGCGGCAGTGGCGATGACGGAGGAGAGGAACGGCAGACGAAGCGCGGCCGCCTGGTATGAGGGGCCGCTCGATGGCGTCGGTGTGGGCACAAACAGGGCTAGGGTTCGGGCGACAAAGGCAACCTTCTTTGGCATCGTAGCCGGCGGCGTGCCGCATACCGCAAGGGGGGAGAGATTCATGGCGTGCATAGCAACGGCAAACCGAGACCATCCCCGCAGATGCACGGCTGGACGATGTCTCGAGGCCAGTTGACGAACTGTCCGGTCACGTGGCAATGGACTGAAGATACGAAGCGCAACGGGGGTTAGGGAGGAGGGTGGGATCAAAGATGGTGGCCGAGGTGGTAGCACGGCCCGGTGGGCGACGGGCGGCTATCCTTGGACGGGACATCGAGACAAGTGGGTCGATGTGAAGCACGTGCGGCGATGGCGCTGACCGGTCCGACGCATGCTCGCACGCAACGAGGCATGTGTCGACCGCGCCAAGAACGAGGAGCGAGGAGCGAGGTCGTGATCGTTGCGGGATGGCGGCTCGAATCTCTCAGGGTTTGATTGGCCATGCAGCGCCACCAGAGAGCATACAGCGTCAGAAGGGCGAAGAGCAGTGAGTTCCACGACTTGGCAGACCATGCTCCGACGGGCCGCTTCTATCGCGCTGATCGACTCACTTCGAGATGCTCGACTCCCACAGAGACTGGTTCACTCAGTTGTCTGGAGGCTTCGAGCTGCCCTACCGAGGCGATGCGCCGCAACGATTCCACGACGCCGTTGTGACAAGCTATGTTCCGATGTACGACGGACAATGGCCTTCCGACGAGGACCAGAAAAAGGGCGCGTACGGCCGCACGATACCGATCATCCAATCGAGCGGTACGGGCAAGAGTCGCATGGTCCACGAGCTGCGCAACCTTTGGCCCACGCTCATCCTGACGCTGCGCAGGAACGCCAACATGCCTACCAAGGGCTTCCCGGTGGCCGAGGCTGGCGTCGTCAGTTTCTTCTTTGAGCGATTCGAGCTCTTTGACCGAGCGGATCTTGCCTTTTTAGCCTTCTTCATCGCCTGGCTCGACAGGGCACGCAAAGAGCTCGAAAAGGCTTGCAATTCGTCGAAGCCCCCAATCTCGATGGGCGAGCTCTTCGCCCTCTGGCATCCATCCAAAGACACGTCGGCTTTCGGCAAAGGGGTCCGTGAAGGCCTGTTCCAAGAGGTCTGCGAATCTGCGGACTCGCTGCGAACACGCTTTCCCGAAGACTTCCAAGGGCCTGTTCCGGCCAACGAGGTCGCTGGCCCCGCAGCGGAATCCGACGAGCCGGCACAAAAGCTGAGGAAGCATCTCCGTCACCTCACCCGGCTCATGGAAGATTACCTCGTTCCGATCCTCAATCGTCTCCAGCAGCTCCTTTGTGACGCCATGCCGGTCAAGCAAAAGCGGGCCGAGCTCGACAAGACGGCGGATGCCGTGCAGCCAACGATCTTCTACATCGCCATCGACGAATTCACGCTCCTCGATACCCCAACCTCGACGACCCCTTCCGAGAGCCTCTGTCGATGCATCGCCCTCCTGTCGGAGCTCCACGGCAACTCACGCTTTCAGATCTGGTTCCTGCTCTTGGACACGACAAGCGCGGTGGCCAAGGCACTCCCGGCTCAGGCCAAGGAGAATTCCGAGCGAGCAGCCAACCAGCTTAGCGTGCCGGCTTGGTGGGACATCGGGTTCGATCTCCTGTGGCGCAAAGGCGCGCATCCAAAGTCGGCGCTCGACGTCCTCACCCTCGACCATCTGAAGCTTTACGGACGGCCTCTGTGGTCTATCTATGCCAGCGACCAAGTCCTCGACAGCGCAGTGTTGAAACTGGTCCGCACCGATGGCGCCGCCGACTTGGGCAGCGCTTCAACGGTTGCAGCGCTCTTTTCGCAGCGATGCTGCATGGATCTGCTCCCGCTTCGGCCCGGCAGCCAGTCGAATGTCGTCGCTCGCGAGCTCGTGGAGTCACACATGCGCTACCTCTGCGGGTTGGAGAACGACGCCGTCTGCAAGACGACAGTTCATAGCGAGCCGATGCTCGCGTTGGCGGCGTGGTTCGTCCTGCTAAAGGATCCGAAGGCTTATTCTGAAGCCCTCGAGACGCTGGTCAGCGAGCTCATCAGCCTCGGACGTGATCTGGACTTGGTGGGAAGCCATGGAGAGTTCCTCGCACGACTCCTCCTCGTCATGGCGAGGGACGCTGCTTTCAAGATTTACGGCACCCCAAACGCGCGGCGGATCCGCGCAGTCGAGGCCCTATCCCTCGACGACTTTTTGGGTCTGCTCGTCGCCGAGCCCATTTCGACGCAGGTCAAGAGCAAGCTCAGCGGTATCGCCGCAGATGCCTGGCTCAGCTTCACGCACATAATCCCGTTTGAGCGTGGCATCCGCAACATCAGCCAGGATCAGCTCTGGCACCTCTGGAAGCGCGGCGCCGGTATCCAGTGCCATCACGACGAGCAAGGCATCGACGGCCTGCTCCCCGTCTTCCTCGGCAGCGCGGAGGACCTCTCGTCGTCGGTGAAAAGCGAGATCGAGCTCTCGCGTCGGATGTCGTACGTCGGATGGCAAGTTAAAAACCGCAAGGAGCCGAAATACGGCCTCAAGCACCTCCACGGGCCGCCGATTGTTTCCAGCAAGTTTGGACCGACGCCAGACGCGCGGACGAGCTCGGTCATGACCATTCTTTTGGAGCTGGGAACAGAGGCCAAGTTCAGAGGATCCGGCAGCCGTGCCGAGGTCGTGACGAGCGCCTGTCCCACGTCCGAGGCCGACGATCACTGCAAGTCGTTCGGCGGCACGACGGTCCTGAAACTCCGCGGTCGCACTAGCGAGACGTACGGATGCCTTGACCGGCTGGATGTGGCCACAGCGTTCGGCAAGCTGGTGAAGCAGGTGGACCTGCGACAGGCACCTGGTGGCGGGACCAGGTCAGACTACCTGATGCCGGAGCTCCCCGAGCTGTGCTACTGCGACGATGCCATCGAGCACTTGCAGGTGGCCCAGCATGCCGACGGCGCGGCGCAGGCCGAGAACGAGGACGAGGAACAGGACGATAGCGGCGAGAAGGAGACGAAGCGCAGTCGTCTGTCATGAATCGGCAGACTGCGATGCCGCCCGAGAGGACAAAGGACGCGGATTGACAACGGGACGACAGTGGTCGACCGACCGGACCAGGCGACTCGATGGCATGATATACCCGAACACACGAAATACCCAGCGCAACAGCAACTGCGGTGCTCCCGCCTCCCCACCTGTACATATATACGCGCAACAGTCGCGACGACAGGGCCGATTGGTCCCGCGAGACAAGATCAGGCGGCCGCCATGCACCTCGTTCGGGAGGTCCAAGGAACAAAGCCATGTCACGCCAACGAGACGAGGAGGGAAAAGACGGGGACGAGAGGAGGGAGGCATGGAGAGTCGGAAACCGTGCACGCCTAGTCAGTTGGGAGCGCGGCAATTCGTGAAAGAGCGACCGACCGACCGGGAGGAACCCCGTGCGGAAGGAGGACATCGACGTGACGTGACGCGGCGGCCCATTCGCCGCCGCCGCGGAACCGTGAGATCGCGACCACGGCTCACTCTTCAGTTCAGCGAAGGCCTCATCAGCCACGTTGAGAGCAAGGAGCGAGAAGGGATCGAGCGAGCGAGGGGAAGATCGAGAATCCGTGATCGTTTCGTAGGCGGGTGGGACGGACGACGACTAGCACAGTTACAAGAGAGAGATAGAGAGAGGGGAGAGAGAGAGAGCGCTGGCAATACCACCACCACCGCCGCCGGCGCATCGCACTAGGACAAGGCTAAAGAGGATAAAAGGGGAGAAGAGGGGCGAAAGCAAAGAGGAAAGAAACAGAAGAAGGTTTGATCATAGAGGAGGGAGGGCGAAGAGGAATGGAGGAAAGGGGGGCGGTTAGGGTCCACGCCGACCTCGCGGGCTTGAGCGACGGGTCGAGGTGGGATCCAAAGGACGCGAGCGGGTCGGCGTCGAAGGGCATTGGCGAGAATGAAAAGGGGGCGCGCGGGGAAGAAGCAAGAATGAAGAAAGGAAGGGGGAAAGAAAGAGACTGGGACAGACTCGAGCCCGCCGCCGCCTCAGGCCTGCTGCTGCTGCTGCTGGAAGCCAAGACCAGGTGCGATGCCGTTCATCTGGGCGGCTGGGACGCCTTGGGCGAGGCTGCCGTCCTCCGCGCCTGGGCCGGTGCCGTTGCCGTTGCCGGGGCCGACGAGGGTCGACGAGATATGGTCGAGCAGCGCCTGGATCTCGCCGGGCGCCTTGGGCATCAGCTGGCGGTGGCTGCGCATCAGCTCGATGAAGGTCACCAGCAGGCCCCACGGGTGCGGGCGGTTGACGATGAGGCGCTCGAGGAGGACGCGGGTGATCTGCTCGCGCACGGCGTCGTCGCGCGCCGACGCAAAGAGGTGGACCAGCAACGAGCTGAAGTAGGCCGTGTGGCTCGACGGGTAGCGCAGCTGGTTGGCGGCGGCCGTGAGCACCATGAAGCGGCCCTCGGGGTCGAGGGTCGACACGAGCTCCTCGACGAG
>NW_006920886.1:89657-91909 GCF_000417875.1 Pseudozyma flocculosa PF-1
GACGGGTAGCGCAGCTGGTTGGCGGCGGCCGTGAAGCACCCATGAAGCGGCCCTCGGGGTCAGGGTCGACACGAGCTCCTCGACGAGCGAGACGCAGGCCATCGTCGCCCCGCGCCCGCGCCCGCCGCCGAGTCTTGGCCGCCGCCGCCGACGACGGGCACCGTGGCGCGTCCCTCGTCGAGGCTGCGCATGCCGGCGTAGAGGACGAGGGCGTTGACGAGGGGCAGGTTGTAGCGCGACTCGCCGCGGGCGGCGTCGACCTCGTGCGGGTTGGCGACCAGCAGGGCGTCCTTGAGCGTGGCGACAAAGGAGCGCGGCTCGCGGCTGGCCAGGTAGCGGTCGAGGGCCTGTCGGAATCCGGGGACCTGGGCAAAGGCGGCGACGTGGTCCGAGGCGAGGTGGGGGTGCTGCGACACCTCGGGCAGCAGCTCGATCCGGAGGTTGGGTGTGAAGGGGTCGGGGAGCCGGCGGTTGCGGGGGAATGCGCTGAGGACGAGGTTGCGGAGCTGAATGCACGATGGTGGTACAATGTCGCAGAGGCTGTGGTGGTAGTCGCAGAGGAACTCGGGGAAGTCGTGGAGCAGCACGAGGAAGATGCGGAGCGTGCCCTTGTAGAGCTGGCGCGACGTCTCCTGCAGCTCGGCGCTGCGCAGGAAGGGCGCCATGAAGCGGAGCAGCGACGCAAAGAGGCGGTGGAAGGCGCTCCACCCTTCGCGGCCGCTGGCGGCGAGCAGCTTGGGCATAAAGAGGCGGTGCGAGACCAGCGACATCCACGAAAACGTGAAGCCGGGGAAGAACGAGGGCTGGAGCGTGTTGAGCGTGTTGCTGATGGCGAGCAGCGTCTGGATGTAGGCGTTGCCCAGGCTCGACTCGGTCAGGTGGAGGTCGTGGAGCAGGCTGGAAAACAGGCGGAAGAAGGGCTTCTGCTGGAAGTGCGGGCCCAGCTCCTCGTGCGACTGGGCCAGCACCAGGACGACAATCGACAGGATCTTGGTGAGGTAGTGCACCTTGGCCTGCTCGTTGTTGGTGCCCGTCGGGTCGGCGTGGTACTTGATCATGAGCACCACCAGCTTGGAAAACGCGTCAATGGGGCAGAAGATGCCCGAGGCCAGCGAGCCGCCGACGGCCTTCTGCTTGATGTACGAGTCGACGCTGACCTCGGCGCAGACGCGGAAGAACATCGACGAGATCTCTTCGCCCTTGAGGATGCCCTGGCTCTGGAGCTGCGTGACGAAATCGATGAAGGACTTTTCCGAGCTCGGCGACTGCTGGAAGAGGCGCACCCACTCGGCGAAGCAGTAGGCGAGCTGCTCGCGCAGCGCCGTGTTGCCGACGTCGACCTTGCTCTTGAGCTGGCCGGCCTCGAGCTCGTCGAGGAACTCGGCGGCGGCGTCGGTGCCCTTGCCGCCCTCGACGGCGCGGTGGAGCGCCTCGACCGTGTTGGCCAGCTGCTGGCGCGTGGCGCACGCCGGTTCGCGCAGGCAGTCGAGGGCCAGGCCGGCGGCGAAATCGATGACGCTCGGGCGGAAGTCGCGCAGGATCAGCTTGGCCAGCTGCATGTCCTGCTCGGCCACGTTGATAAGGCCGGCGCGGATCAGGCACACGCTGACGGGCACGTTGAACTTGCGCTCGTCCTCGGCGTAGACGAGCCAGGCCGTCACCTCGCGCGCCGCCTTGATCGACACCTCGCACAGCCGCTCGAGGAGGATGACGTATACCTCGCGGCCGAGCTGGTTGTCGGCCTTGTAGAGCAGCTGCACCACCTTTTGCGAGAACGCCAGCGCCGTCTCGTCGCGGCCGATCGACTGGGCGGCCGTCAGCGGGATCTGACGGACGAGGGCGCGGATCTCGTGGTTCTGCGCCAGCGAGGCGAGCGTCTCGTCGTCCGACACCTGCGACAGCAGGCGCTCGAGCTCCGAGAGGCACTGCGAGAAGCGCTCAAGGCTCTGCTGCGCCGACATCGGGCCGACAGGCTGGGCCAACGCTGCGGCGGCGGCGGCAGCGGCGGCGGTGGCGTCATCGGCACCGGCGGCACCGGCACCTCCGGCACTGCTAGAGTCCGGGTAGCCCGCGTCGGATCGACCCGACAGGGCCGAGACGTGGACCGAGGCCGGGGTGCCGCGGTCGCCGCCGTCGACGCTGCTGGCCGTGGCGGGCGCGGGCGACATGCGCGACGGGCGGCCAAAGTCGTCGTAGACGCGCAGCTGGGCCGGCTGCAGGCCCTCGGGGCGCAGGCGCAGGAGGTCCGGCAG